>NW_028277917.1:0-220862 GCF_059751315.1 Micrasema longulum
TGGCTTATGACCTGTCATTGGCTGGTTTATTTGGTCACTTTACACACCGTGTAACATTCACCATTCCGTTCCTGTTTGTTGTACATCCCCATTTATTGAGTAGACGGAAGAATTTAGAAAATGTAGACGTTTAAGCATACTCAGAACGATTAATCACTGAACCAGCACAGTAAATGCCTAAACTTCCATATACCTTCTCAAAATGATTCTCTAGCTCGGTTGAAATACCTGTCAATCTTATACTGCAATAGTTAATAGTTTTAAAGAAGTTTTCCCTCCGCTTATCTCAAGTAATTATCAATAAAACGTGAGGCAGCTAAGTTGTTTGCCGAGCCAGCAAAGGTTACTGGTTCAATGCCTGCGCCAACAATCAACCCCTCGCAGGCTATATCGTTAATATTTTGCGGGGGGTGAGGCCCGAGTTAAGTACGTTGTAGGGAGACTCTGTTTGTTCAGACCACTAAAATGTTTACAGAATCATCCATCATACCTCTCTCCAGAACTCGAACCTTCAGTGGCCAGAAGAAAGCACCAATCCCGCACGTGTAGTGAATAATAAAAAACGCAAGAACGCTTAAGAAATTCTAGAATTAACGTTTTAAACGTCGAGAACCTTCCAGAAAGCGATTTGAAAGGAAAATCCAATTACCAAAGAAATCACCATCACAGATAATTTTTCGTCTTTTACCCTTTATTGTATTTTAACATACATACAACTACTTCACGAAGAATTAAGAATATTTTCAATCAATATTTGATATTTGAAACACTTATGTGTTTTTTTATCTTTTTTAAAAAAATGTACGTTTGGCATCCTTGTGACATCTAGAATACGCTTCTCGTATTCGGTCTCCATTATACAGAGTCTGTCCAACACCGTTTTCTAAGAAAAGTGGCATAGTTGCTCGGATTACAACGGGGTAATTATTCCTATTTTGAAATAGAGCAATCTCTTTATCTGTCTTCATTGGAGAAACGTAGAACTGAGATGGACCTTATATGCATTTTCAAAATACTTGCAACTCTGTTGCAATCAATGTCTTTTCATGATCCCAAACATGTCACCAGAAGTCAAAATCTGCTATTTATTCTATTGTATTATTATGTTTTTATGCCGTAATGTCCAGAATGTGTAGATTAGTCAATTCATCACACGACTTGGAATTCTTTTGGATAGATCTTCCGGCTTTTTGTAGATCTCTTCGCGACTAAAACAGTGGGGGATGAAGTTGGATTGGCATGGTTTATGTGTTTCGTTTTTATGAATATATTGTATACCATTATTATATTGTCCTTGTGGTCTTTGCTAGATAGTTTTATGTTCTTTTGGTTCAGTTTCTTGTATTTATGTTTCTTCACGTTAACTGTTGTAATTGGCTTAGGCTGTATATATAATAAATAAAACAAAAAAAGACAATAATGCTCAAACTTGGGTTCGATTCGGAAATAAACGGAATTTTCACAACCTTAATGTACCTCTCTGTAAATCATTATTTTTTATTATAATTAGGTCTCTAGGCCTAAAACAAAATTTTAAAAAATAATCTTAATGCAGACCGATATCGATATTATTTTACAAACATGATTGTTTATTAAATGCTCGTACGCAAATGTCATTGCTAAAGCAGGAATAAAAATACTCTGTTTCATATTGAGGATTTCCAGAGATTTTAATAAAATTAGATTTTCAAGACTACCATAAATATTGAAAGAGTTTAAAATATTTTTTAAAACAATAAATTACAAATTAAAAATTCCAATGCACAACAAAGCGAGATGAAATTAATAAGGTTGTAAGACAGAAACAATATTTGATTTATTTTTGTTATTTATAATATTAAACAATATTATCGAATGTCCTGACTTGCTGAGACTAAATTATTTACGAATTCTTACTAGAAGCACGAGACATCACCTTCTAACGCATTATTTACGCAATTTACGAGAATTGGCCATATTTTTATTCATTAGTATTTTATTTATTAACTTTTTAAAATTTAAATAAACAATTTATTTATTTTATCAATTGACTTTTTCATTTATTAATGAATATATCGTCGTGATCGTAGAACAATGAAGAATGTACGAAAAAGTCGACATTGACTTTCTTTTATATTTTATCTTTATAAGTTTATATAAAGGCTTTATATTCTAGGTTTGGAAAAATATATAAATGATATTGTATAAAACTAACCAAAGTATTAAATTATGTATTTTCGGACTTTTTCAAGTTGTGACATAAAGTGTAAATAAACCACTCTTATGTTAAGTTGAAGAAAATTACACGCCGCATCATGACTATATTTTAAATATCATTTAAATTGTCATTAAGAAAAGAAATTGATTTAGTAAATAATTTGAAATCAACTCTATTGAGTTTGCATTTATATTTCTATAATGTTTGTGTTTGTTATAATAAGTCCATTTACACACCCTAATGGCGTTTATAAACAAATTAATAAAATAATTTACGCATTAAAATGTGTTCCCGATATCCTTATCCGGAAAAATCAGTTATTCTCAATGACTTTATAATTATTATTCAATGATATTATTTATGTGTGCCCTATTTCAAGATTCCAAATAAATAAATATAGTAGGTCATTAAAACATTGTAGTAGCTTGCCTTTTACATACCCAAAATGCCTAATGGATTTTAGTTATTTATTTATTTTATTTTTGCTCTTGTTATTTTGATAACGGTTTCAGGGAAATTTCGAAACGTTTTAAATCTCTTTGGATTGCTTAGTTTTTAGTTCTATCTTATATTAACTTACTCTGAATTATTAATCAACTACAATATAACATACTTCGTAATTAAATGAAATTAACAATGATAAAACTTTCAGGGTGCTATGAATAAAAAAAAAACATGTATTATATCAAAATATCATATATAATTACAAAAAATATGCAACAGTAATATTAAGTAGTTAAATTAAAAGTAATTTGATCTTGAATCTAGCAATAAGTGCGATTTGCACGTTAGCAAAATTAGTGTCCTGACGAAGGGACGCATGCATATCGAAACCGTTAGATATAGAAAAGTTAATGGTTCAAATGATAATGCGTTTGATATATATTTATTTTAATACAATATACAGTTTTTTTACAAAAAATCGGATTAATAAAAACGTCGCCACGGAATATTATTTTTATTATCGATGGAAGTATTAGTGGTGTAACAGGCGAGATCATATTTTTGTAACGTCTGTATGTAATATGATTGATTAATCGTACTCCGGCAATTTACAGCCGGACTATATCGCACCCTGGAGAAAACTAGCACAACTTACTTTACCACATTGTATAATGTCTACCGCATCTCTATATACACGTGTTTTAGGGCCAGACCGCGAAACTTTAGTTCATTCCTCATGGGAAACCTATTTTTTTCCAACGTCTCTTTTTTTTAATCTGAAAATTCATTTAATTTATCGGACTAGCATCTTTTCCACTAACCCCTACCTTCCCTACAAAAAATTCATAAGAAATGTATTTGACCAACGAAGCGATACGCACCGGACGCGGACAAGGGAAGCGACTGGGTAGGGGAGGGTTAGGGGTTTGTGGAAGGGATGCTAGTCCAAAAAAATAGGGACTTACTCCGTTTTCAGAATTATCAATAAAAAATCTTTAAAAAAAGAGTGTTTATGAGGATTGTTCCTCTGAAGTTTTGAGGTCTTAAACTCTGTCACATCCGAAACCACGATGATCAGTATGGGACAGAAGACATATTAGCATATTTAAAAAAATATTATGAAAAAAATTTTTTTTTTAAATAGAATATTTAAAAAAACAAAAAGTTGCTTACTTCTGCAGGGGAGAAGTGGGGGGAGCGCGGCGCAGTATCAGACTCCCCCCTCCGCCTCTTCGTTACTCCCCTGCAGAAGTAAGCAACCATTTGCTTTTTTAAATATATTTTTTTTTTAATTTTATTTATTCTAAAAAAATATTTTAACATGCCAATATGTCTTCTTACTCACACTGATCATCGTGGTTTCGGATGTGACAGGGTTTAATGAACACCCTGTATACACATTACTTTCGTAAATGTTCTCGTATAATCGCCATGCAAAGAAAAACTTGATAATTTTTTTAAATAATATTATCTGTGTCCGGGCGGATTAAAGATACAATTATGTGTGTGAAATAAAACCAGAATCCTGGACGAGCGCTTTCGGCGCAATAGCTACTCTCAAGTAAAAATCCCTGATGAGGACATCAAGTGGAGATCTGTTCGTCTGTTGGTGTCGAAGTTTAATGGTTAGGGCGTTCGCCTACCATATTTGAGGTCCCGGGTTTAATTAAAATATAGATGAAAAAGGAGATACTGCTCTGCAATAATTCATGTTTTAAGTCTGGTTATTTGTTTATACTATGGTTGCCATCATTTCCCTATCAACTTGATCGCATTAGTGCATAGAGCATTGCATTGCTACTCCAATTTATTAATTCATTTATTATTAATATAAGATCACGGGGCTTTTACATGACAGATATAAAATTAATATCAAGGAGTTTTATGGTAAAACAACATTTTACGTGCATAATTGTCTAATAAATAACATCTTTATTAAATATCGAATGACATTGTATCTTGATTATTTGATTCATGAAGGCATGACCAAGTCTTACACTTTAAATCCAAAAATTAATTGAATTTCACATTAGCATTGAATATAAAAAAAAACATAAAATACTTTTTTTTTATTTCCTCATTTCTAAAATTTATGATTTTTCCTTCTTTTCTATATATACAATAAAATCCGTGTTATTTTAATATTCAAATACGTACTTTGTTTTATGTCAATTATTGTGTTTTGTTGATTAAAAAAAAAAAAAAAACATTAAATTAAAACTTTTTTTTTCAATTATTTATATTTTCTATTATAAATATTGCGTCATGCAAATTTTTAAAATGATCTTTTAATTTTACTACTAAGCATTACTATTGTGGAAAATAAATGAATACTTTTTTTTACCATTTATATTTTTTTAATTATCTATTATCTATGCATTATACTTTTTTTTTGTTATTTTCACAAAATAAATTAATATAACTTTAATCATAATAATATGCCATACTTTTCAACTTTTCAAAGCATTATTTCATCTCTATTAGAATTTGTATTGGAATAATTTCAATTAAATATTAAATACAGGTACTGGGTCGTTCCTGATTATCGCCACAATGCGCCGGCCATTTCCATTTTATCTACTTCAAAACTCTAGAACATTGTAACAAGATTTAACATTTAACTGAATTTACCAAATTTTTCCAATGTTTTAAATGTATCCATGGATCTCTTTCCATCCGACTTCATTAATTTGTCCCGCATCACGTAATCCTAGGGGTATTGACAATACCCCCACGCCCCTATCAAAGCATTGTGCAAGTGACATTTTGTCGATCAATAAAAAGTGACTATTTTTGCGCCATTTATGCTTTAAATTGCTATTTAAAAAAACCATCTCTGAAAACTTAAAAATACTTCTGTGACTGCAAACTTTACCGAGCTTAAAATTAAAAGTACATATTTAAATATAATAGTTAGCCTTTTAATGTGTTTGCAAATACCTATAATTATAATTTGCATCATTGTTGCATTCAATTTCTTTTCGTGTTCCCAATCGTGTCACCAGAAGTCAAAATCTACTATTTATTAAATCTTCTATGAGTAACTATGTAAAGAATGCGTAGATTAGTTGATTCGTCACACAACTTTAAATTCTTTGGGATAGATCTTGCTACTTTTCGTAGATCTCTTCGCCATTAACACATTGTGGGATGAAGATGGATTGGCATGGGTTAGCTCGAAGTCTTACATGTTGAGTGTTATTATAAATATATCATCATCATCATCATTCCATATCCGCTCCCTAGTTGGAGCATATGGTGTCCATAAAGAGCCTCTTTGCCTCTATCGGCTGCCAGCTCCTGTGCGTCCTCGCAAGTCAGGTTCGCGTCCCGTAATTCTGACATAAACTGCCGACGAACCGTCAGCGGCGGACGTGCAGGACGTCGAGAACCTGATTCCTTGTAAAGTAGGCAAGCGTGGTTAAGGCTCTCAGGAGGCATCCGTAGTAAATGGCCCAACCAACCGTACCGCCTCCGCTTGATGAAAGTTGTCACCGGAGTTTGCTGCGTCCGTTCTCTAATTACTTCATTCCATATAAAGTCAAACCACCGCACATCCAAGATGCTTCTGAGAAACCTATTCCAAAAACTCAGTATTTTGTTTTTTTACTTCCTAGTGAGGTGCCACAATTCGCATCCGTAGAGGAGAATAGGTGTTATGTATATATGCCACATAGTTTTATTATTTTTGTTCAGTTTCTTGTACATATGTTTCTTCATATAACTGTTGTGATTGGTTTAGGCCGTATATATATTGAATATATAACCAAATATTTTTTTTCCTTAAATTAATTGACGACTTTTTCAACAACAAACTTTCTTCCAGGGCCCCGATTACAATGGGAAGTTAACAGAGTTATCTTCGACTATAAAGAAAAACCGATATTTGTGTACGAAAATCAGTATATTTGCATGAACATTTAAAATGTCTTCGTCGGTAACCTATAATTGAACATGATTAGAAGAAAAAATTGTATACGTATTCTGATTTTCATACAGAAATCTCAATTTAACTTTGTAGATAAAATTTAAGATAAATGTTAACTTCCCATTGTAATCGGGGCCCAGGTGAGAGGTCCTAGATTCGCTTTCCACTTTATACGGCTAACTGAAAATGTACGCCAAATTAATATATTTGAGCAATTGATAAGAAGGCTTTATAAATAATACGAAGTAAAAATTAAATTGAAAAAATAATTTGACACTTAATTAATTTGATAATTATTAACAAAACTGGTATTTTTATTATTGTAAATTACAATTTTATTTTAATATAATGTAATAATGTCTCATATTTTTTATTTTTTTTATTTGATTAATTAATATTTTCGCCTAGTGGACAATTATTGTCTCTTTTATAGCCATTCCTACACATTCACTATATTTTGTAAGTACAATAAAAAAAGTATTTTTTCGTTTTTACGCTATGTATACATTGGTATTTTAATTTATGAAACCGGTTTTTACATCTATATCTGTTGAAAAAATAAAAACCTGGCAACAAGCCAGTCTCGCAGTTTAGCGAATTTTTTAAAATTATGTTTTGTACGTCTTATAAATTTTTGATAGGTACATGAAAAAATCTGCAACGCGTATTAAAAAAAATATCAACTACGTAATCGGTAAAAAATCAAACTCATTAACGGAAAGTCGTAGCGACAAAAATTTCAAGAATCCCTTGCCGTTCTGCAAGGGATTCTTGAAATTGTAACGATTGAAAATTGAATTTAAATCGATCCTGAGCAATGTTGGATAGTAATTAGTAATGCTAGTAAACTTAAGTAATATATTTGGTTGTGTAAAATTTACTTGTATAATATAAAATAATATTTATATAGAGATGTCTCTTTTTGCGACAAGACGAATACTGGTTTTGTATGCCGGTGTCTTGCAATTGAGGGTTTAATCAATAAAGAAAAACCTTCGAGTAAGACAGAAAGCGGTCTTATCTGCACTTAATGGTCCAACACATTACGCTCGTATTCAGCATAGATCATACTGATAGGGGAAGAAATTGCGTTCATTTTGTATGTCCTCTCTGCAATCTGATATTCAAACCACAATATAAGTATGAAAATGTTATTTCATACCGCATGGCGAATATCAAATTACCATAAACATGAATTTAATTATCTCGTTAAGTTTATTAATAATCTGCCTACCAATGTTTTGATGATCTTTACACACTAGTTGCCATGGTGAAATTCGGATGTTAATCAGCTGAAATTAAACTTGCATTTTGAGTCTATCCGTTTTATTTTCGTGATTTTACAACTCTCATCTTACACCCGTTTCCTTAATTTCCTTACTTGTCATAATTACATTTATAGTGTAAAAAATGTTTTATTTTTGTGTATTATTATTACACTTTGACCTTTAATTTTTACCTGTATTCTTTAAATTTTTGTTTTTGAATAGTTCTCCATACAATAGTTGAAATAAATAAAAAAAATAGTCATAATGCTTCGTTTATATATATAAATTCGATAATAGTTTAATGAAAATTTGTATTCAAATTAAAATATTTTCAATTTAGCAATTTATTTTAAATTGAAAAATTAGATTTTTTTCAAATTATTTTTTCATTTATTAAAAAAGAATAAAAAACCACTGAACTTCCTCATTACCAATTTGGACTTTAAAAAAATGTGTTAAATATCGAGGCTTTACTGACAGAATGCATTTAGTCATTAAAACAAGTTCCGAGATAATCGCATTTAAAGCTTTTTTATTCTTTCAACGAATTATATCTCCGACAATTTTTTTCTAAGCTTAAAATGACCAACTTTTATTCTAGGCATTAAATTAGAAATCAACATCTTACACCTATATTTAAAAAACTTTATAATAATATAAAAATATGTATATATATAATAAGACTGTTGATCTTATGCATTCTGTCAGTATAGTATCGATTTTTACCTACTATATTATTAAGATGATACCTGAAGCATAAGTGCCTCACCTCCCCTTCGTGATATCGATTGTTATTGTTTTTTATTTTATTTTGATAGTGAAATAAATATGTTTTATTGCCGTGTGCATCATTAATCACTGTTAAAGAAATTTATATTTGTCCGTTTGTACCGAAGCAAAACACAATTGTGTGTTTTTGTCTTTGTTGTTTAGAAAACATAACCAACCTTTTGCCACGAGCAATTTCTTCCAAGTAACCGGAAAAAACAAATAACAATAAAACAAAAGGTTTATGTTACAAGTATGCGATTACGCGTTTTTTCATTGTAGTTTATTATAGAGTAACATATCCTTCAGGGTCTCGAGTACAAAGAGACGATAAAACAACTCGACTTAGTCGATTGTCGACAATAGTGCATAGAATAGTATTTAGTAGTGAGCCAAGTGTTATTTCATTCATTCGAATACAATAAAAACAAATTCAATACAACGCTTCTTTTATTTCAACTTAAAGTTTTATTACGCCTTAAAAAACACCCGATAATCTATATATTTCTGCACGCGTAATTGAAAATAGACACAAAATTGCAATAGATGCTTGAATCTAGAGCCCGAATATTTATTTTCCTACAACAATACTTAAGTTTAGAGAAGGAATACGGAGGTTTAGGCATTTACAGGACTTATGACCTGTCATTGACTGATTTAAATGACTTCTTCACACACTGTGTAACATTCACTCTGCCAATGTTTAAACATTTGTGTTTCTTAGATTCTTCCATTTGTTGATATTTGTACATATAATGGACATAGGCTATTGTGAAACGCGTAAATACAGTTTTTGCTACCATCCCATACCAAAAGTTATCGTGTTTGCAATATGGGCATGGGGATGAACGACAATATCCGACAAAGGCTCTCCATATAATTTGCCAAACACGCTGAGAAAGAGGGTAGTTTAATTCAATTTAAATCGTGATATTATATGAAAATGAACATTTTAATAGAGTAACTGGTTTATTGACAAAAAAAACATTACTTTTTTGCATGAGTAAAACCGGCAGAAAGACCTACGGTTTTTAAAACGATTTTGGGTATGTGGAAGAAGTACTTTCACTGTTTATTTTTAAACAATTGTAAATTCTAATAAAACGTAAATATTTTACAAACAAAGAATATTATTAAAATATTTTAAAAATCATTGACCTAACACTAAAGCTAAAATAAAAAAAAATGTTTTTGTAATGGGCGAATTAAAAAAAGCCTCTAAAAAAATCCGGGTAAGTGGGTGGAGCGCTTTTAATGTTTATTTTTGTTAAGCTAGAGAGCTGAAACCTATAGGTACTGTTGCGGGTGAGATTCATCGGACTGAATTATTGATAAATCTCACCCGCATCAATAAAGGATTCAGCTCAATAACTCCACGGAAATCAACAGTTAGAAGAATCGAAGAAATATATATGTTATAAGTTTAAATGCATGCAGAATGGTGAATGTTACACAGTGTTTAATGTGACCAAAGACAGGTCATACGTCCTGTAAAAATGTCTAGACTTATTACATGACATATTTCCTTCTCTAAAATGATTTACATGTCTGTTGTAATATGTTGATCTTTTTAACTCCCTAGCGGGTGGAATCCCACTACAGAAAATAAGACGAACTCAAAATATTGTTGACTTTAATTAGAAATTATTACATTTGACTAGCATCATCGAAACGTTTCCCTTGCTTTGTTGATTTCTGAATTATTCCTAATTTCCACTCGTTAGAACTCCCCTCCGTGAAAAGGAGGCGGGAAATAGTTTTTATGAACTCTGAGCTGATTTCCCATTTGACTCCGTGGAGTTCCGATCACATTCAGCAGGAAGTTGCCTGGATTTGCATTAGAAAGCCGTGACTGGCTCATAAAAAGTTTCCTAGCGTCGCCGTCGCGATGCCGACGCGGAAAGCTGCCGGGCCGCAACCACCGCGATTTCGCGGCACAAAACAAATTAAAACACATCCGACTTATTCTTGCGAATGAGATTTAATGCGAAAAGTTTTTCTGCAATAGAATAAAGGTTGGAATCGTTAAAAGCACCATTAAATGTTACATCTATCTCAATAGAGACGGAGAATTTATTTATTTATTTAAAATTTCAAGTACAAAGAATAAGTACTTTGGCGGACTTATTGCTAAAAGCAATATCTTCCAACCAACAAAAATACAGACTGATCAAAAGGAGAGATTAGTTAAAAATTTGTACTAAAAAACCATAAATAAATATTTAAAAAAACATACATAAAACAAAAAAAAACTATTTCAATTAAAAATGACAGCGGTTTTTTTTTAGACGTTTTTTTTGTTGGCTTGCACATATTAACTTTAATAAAAAATGCACAATAAAGTACATTATGTTATACATATTAAATGATGCGGAATGTGGGATCAGATAATGAGTTTGGATGGAGAGAGAAAGGGATAAAAATATATATTTAAGTTCAGAATCCTGGGAATATATAATTATGTTTCAAGCGTTTCTTGAAGGTGGCTTGAGGGGAATTTGTCTTAAGGTTATTTAGAAATCTTTCATCATAATTTCCCTTTCCGGACCCAATGGTGCATAGGGCACTGCATTACCAACCGCAGCGTATCTCGATCATTTTTTCTTACATTAAGATAAGATCATCAGTCTTACGCTACAGGTGCCACTCCAAGATGCTACTCCATATTCTAGTGTAAAAACACCAATTCGAAAAAAAGTTTTCATGTCAACCGGGTCGGGAATTGAATCCGAGACCTCTTGCATGGTAAGCAAACACACTGACCGTGGAGCAAGAGGCGGACAAAATAGAAATTTACACAGCAATGTTTTGAGTAGGTTTTTATATCTATTTTTTGTTGCAACAGACAGGGAAAACATTTTTGCGAAGTCAATATGGAAGTCTAGGCATTTACAGGGCTTATGACCTGCCATTAGCTGGTTTAAGTGGCCACTGTGTAATATTTACCATTCTGCCTATGTTTAAACTTACACATTTCCTCAACTCTTCCATCTGTTGACTTCTCAAAAGCTTCAGCTCTTTATTTCACAAAATTGACAAAACGTGACGAATGTTCACAAAATTTCGTGATGTCAAAAAATGAAAGAGTTGAGGAAATGTGGATGTTTAAGCATAGGCAGAGTTATGAATGATACAGAGTGTGTTAGGTGACGACTTAAACAAGCCAACCAGGTCATAAGCCCTATAAATGCCTAGACTTCCATATTCCTTCTCAAAAATACTTTCCATCTGTTGATACTCTTTAACATAATGAATATCATCAGATGGAAGAATTGAAGGAATATAGATGTATGTAAATATAGGCAGAATGGTGAATGTTACACAATGTGTAAAGTGGCCACTTAAACCAGCCATTACAGGTCATAAGCCCTGTAGATGCCCAGCCTTATATTCCCTTTTCTAAAATGTTCTTCGTCCCTGTTATAATATCTTAACACATATACTCGTATCAGTTTACTCGATTAGAAGCCTTCAAAATAGAATGTCAAGTTGACGAAAGTGAGCATTTTCGACACCTCGTTCTGTTCGCGTTCAATCGAGGAATAAAAGCTACCAAAGCTGCTCGCGGTGTTTACGTAGTGCACGGTGAAGGTGCTATGAATTATTGACTTTTTTGCAGTAAAATAATGAAGGATAATACATTATTGTCAATTTCGTTTTTTTTGTCCTCTTGTTCTCTTTGTTTGGGAAAAAACGGACACAAATCGAAAAATATTTTTATGAGTTTTTTTTCGAATGTGAAATAATTCTGTTAAACTTCACCCACGTCCATAAAGAAATGAGGCTCTTTGACCTCAGAAAAATCAACAAAAGATATAATTTGAGAAATGTGGCAAATTGGTGACAGAAGGGTGGAAAATTGACAGAATCGTGACTGTTACACACATTGCGTGAAATGATCTCTTAAACCAGCAAACCCCCTAAATGACTACAATACATTCACGGATGCTGGACCGTTGTACACGTGCGAACCATGAGCTGACTGTGTCATGTTTTCACATGAAACACAATGTATGATCGAGCAGAAAAATTTCTTTCGAATGGCGCTTAACCTTTACCATTTTGTTTTACTTTTGGTGCTCATAAAAATTATAGGTTTTTTTATTTTGTATTGTTAATTTTGTCTTTCCATTTTTTTTATTTTTTTTTGTCAATATATTTTTACCCCCCTACCTACCCCCCTAGGGAGTTTATCGAAATTGTTGGATATCACAACAGAAATGTAGGACATCTTAGATATTCTCTTATCCAAAAAAATCACATTGTTCTTTTTTACATAACTCTGATTATCTAACTTGTTTTTCTTCTTGCTTTGCTTTGAATATTTTTATGCCCTTTAAATTCTTTTTTTATCACTAAGAGAGATTATGAGTTATCCCTTAATTTTATTTTACCGAAAGTATTATAATTAATATCTTATCAAATTTATAATTACTATCGTTTAACTGATAAAATATTATTTTTCAGGAGAAGAACCATCTGACCAGTTCCTAGGAAACGCAACAGCCAAAGATTTCTTCAAAGTTCTAGATAAGGACAACTACTCAATACTCATCGGTGGCAGGTAACGATCAATCCAGTATTAATTATTATAAAATCATATATCTGAAAACAATATTCCTTAATAGGATTGGTTAATACCAACGAATCTAGTTTAAATCATATTTATGAATGAAGTAATAATTGTGACACTACGCTTTTTTTGTAAATTTTCTCAGTAAAATTCTTTGTCAAATTTACATCTTCAGTGCTGGTTTAAATTTCCAACGATGGGTAAGTACTCCGCTCCATAATCCCCGCAGACAAATAATATTCTCAAAGCCAAAGGCGACCACACTCCGCGACGCCTCTTTGTAATGAACCTCACTGTATAATTCTACTACGATTACGGATTTGCATGTATTTAAAAATGTCTTTATGCGATTAAGCCCTCCCCAGTCGTGCTATATTATGCCTTCACTGTTTAACAGCGTTTAATTTAGTTTAAATGTGCCCCACATACTTTATGACAGTCAGATTAACTCCGTAGCTCATTATTTACTCGCGACCAAAAAAGAAACCTACGCACTACAGTTTTCGAGGAAAGTATAGGAATTTTTTACAATTTATAAAAGCATTACTTGAATAATTTTCTTATTAAGTCAAATTCATCACCTTCATTAATTATTCGCTTAAAAATTTATATCTTAAACCGTTTATTTGGATTGCCGTGTGCGAATAATTATCCTGAAATCGTCGAGAGCATCCGCGCGGAAGATGAATCTCCCAAAAAGAGGCTGAGTACCGCGGATTAAACTTGGCAGCAATTTTTGTTTGTCAGTAAGCCAAGTCACTTCGAAGTAAGCATCAAGTCTAGGGCTCTAAATGTTGAGCGAATATTATGAGAGGAATCTTGCCAAATTGCAGCGCATCATCGTCACTCCTAGCTAAAGTAGTAGAGTAGGTTACGAGAGTTTAGATTCATTAAGACTTGTTGGCGCAATAGGATTGGAGTACTTGAGAAATATGGAGCAAACTGTTTCGTAAACATGCTGTTCTGATTGCACATAACTTACCTGGTCCATTGATCTCACCCCTTACTACTGTTTGAGCCACAATACGAACTACGTATTTTCAAGTTGTTTCATATCGTAATTTCTAAATAATATTAGTGCGAGGTAAGCCCCACTACTCTTATAATTAATATGAATATTTTAGTTTGATCTCAAAACATGCGCCATAATTTTCACACGATTATAAAAATTCAAATAATGTGTTTTGTACCCGTGTACTATGTACTTATGAATGAAAATTTTGTACCAGTATTATAATATATAACCGTGTTTCAAAACGCTTATGGGTATCTATAATTCCATGTATTCAAACATTAAATTATATGGAGATCTTGGGTGAATATTTTGTTATTTTATTACCTCTGTCTGGAGGTGCAACATAGAATTATATTTATTTTAAGTACATTATACTTCTACAATCCGTCGACACATTCAAACATTCTTCATTTGTTATATTAAATTTAGGATGTGGACTGAATTTCCTTCCTTTTCTTCAGCCTTGATACGGTAAATCTAATCCCCAACATGGCTGAGTGCACTCATCTGCCCCTTCCGTGCAAAACTCTATAAAACTGTTTTCATTCACTTTTTATTGTCCCTTTGTTTCCCGGGACTCTACTAACTGGCTTTGTTACAAAGAACTCGGACGCTGTTTTATTCCATTATGGCTTAACGCTCTTGACCGTTGTTTACATGAACAGGGTTATTTGTGTCACTTATGGAAGCCATCTTATCTTATTGATATTTTGAGAATATGTTTTTTTTTATTTGTATTTTTTTATTTACAGAAACGCGATACACAATCTCAGTCTCTACGACTTGACGGAAAACATTCATCAGGTTAGTACTCTGTTGTTACTTTTACAAATAAAATATAACCTTTAAAATAATTAATAGCCCCGTGCCCTGTCAAAATGATTATGATATATTGGTTTATTTACTGTAATTTTTAAAATATCCAACAACACTGTACCGTTTCGTAATGGTTCTTTTTATATTATAGGAATCGCGCGATTCTGAAAAACAGATTTTCCAAAATGAAATATTTATTGAATATGCAAATCTTTCACTAAAGAGATGTTACTCAGGTTGTCTTATTTGTTTACCAAAATGTAGCCGTGACATCTTGACACGGAAGGCTAGTAATTTACGACCGGTGAAGCGGGTTTGTTTCCTCTTTCGGCATACGGAATTCCTTTAAGTGAGCGCTAGATAAATCAAAGCCTGAATTATTCGCGCAGAATTGAGTTAAGTTGGCGAGATATCTGGCACGTTTAAAGTGAACTAGTAAGCTAGTACCGAACTGATCTGAGCTACAAGCTCCGGCTGTGAGTCCGCCCTTTGTGGCCGGCGAGATTTTAGTACTTAGCTCATAAACATTAATAATTATAGGCGGCAATTTATCAGGTTTTCCTCCATTCTGTAATAGTATGTATGTCCACACGCTACGCTTGTGTCTTTCAAACGTTACATTATTTTCACTATTTCTGGCCATGAACGTGTACATACCTATATGAACTTCACGGAATACTTCGACCGACTTTTCCATAAGTTTACTACATCTCCTTGACTAAAATATCTCCATAATTAATTACGATTTACGATTATATTTGCAAAACTAATGAACTTTCTCTCATTTTTATCATCATGCAAAGTTTTTTAATTCAGCTTTCTGCTATCTGTTCATTAACTTCTAACTTATATTTACAGTCTGCTTTGTGTAATGGGTTTAACGGGTTTAATGGGTAAATAAATGCAGACTACAATTTGTCAAATAAATGGATTATTTAATTGAATACTTTTTTTATTTTGTTAGACCAAAGTGTATAAATACTCCACTAAATGTACACCATTTTATGAATACTAACCCTAAAATGCAAGATTTTTTGTATTGCAGTAAAAAAATGTTTTATGGTGTATTTGGCGTAAAATATTTTTTTAAATCCTAATGTCATAAAAAAAAATATTAAAAAAAAAAAAACATGATTATGTAAATTTACATTGTACTATAATTCACAATTACTTTATTGAATTTTATTTTTTAACACAATATATATATTATATGTATGTATGAATACTAACATTTATGTATTTTTTTGCTCCGAAAAGATTATAATACCTGAATTTTTTTTATGATAACCTTTACAAAACACCAGAAAAACCTTAGAGTATGTACATCTAGAGAAAAACTGACATAAATCATAGACAAAAAGGCGTATTTTTCTTTTCTCTTAAATCCATAGATGAACTCTCTTAATTATTACCAGACTTAAAAAATCATCATCATTCCCTTTCCGCACCTAATGGGCACTGCGCATTGGTACACCAATCGCAGCGTATCTTGATATTTTTTACTACATGAATGTAAAATGATCATTCTTACGCTTCGGGTGCCAGTCCAGGGACTATAAAATATTCTAGTGTAAAAGCACCTTTTTAAATAAATATTTCATGTCAACCATACCGGGAATCGAACCCGAGACCTCGTGAATGGTAGGCAAATACGCTGACCACTACACCGCGATGCCGATAACAATTACTCGGCTGTTTATGATATTAAATAATTAAAACTAAATATTTGGAAAATTCCATCACGATTGTACCTACATATATAGTATACAAAAGGTATTGTGTGTATTTTAGAGAAATGGATAATATTATATCGTGATGTCATATATTTTTCCTTATCGGCAACATAAACTTAACTTATGTAAGTTTATAGGATATTAGTTCCTTTATTATCAACAGTGAAAATTGAATCCATTTGTGGTCCCTGGGTTAGTGTTACGGACTCAAGCATCCGAGGTCTAAGGGTTAAGCCACACTCTATTCCAACTTGATTCCCGTTTTCTAATTATTACAAGACGCCTTTTAGCTTAGAAGAAGTATACTCGTATAGTATACCGGCTTGGCGCACGCGTCTACTGCGTATTCATAGGTCGACTTCCGCAAATTTTAAAATGTCAAAAGTCTCATATATTATAATCGCATCACAATTGACCTTTAATTAGAAAGCCTCGGTGAAGGATTCAACATTTGATTCTCTAATTTGGTGATTTCACGAATAAACCACACTTCATAAATCACTTAAAACTTTTTTGGATTTCAAATTTTCTGCCGGTTTACAGAAATTTGTTATTTTTTCTTTTAAATATAGTGATTTATGTATTTACGTCAACTTAAAATTAAATTTTATCCAAACACAACATTTATTTTGATATGTTTTCTACTTGAGACGTTATTTGTCTATTAAATGCTCACACGCACGAAACTAGAATCGCGTGCCAATTGACAAGAATTCTCGAAATTTATTAAAATCTAATTTAAGTTGACTCTTATTGGTTTAATTCTCTATCGATATTCCTATAACGTCGACCCCTGCTTGGAACTTTCTCCGCCTTCTAGAAATAGTGAATCCTAACCTAATTCGAAGAATGTTAATGCCGCTCTATTTTATTGAGCAATTTATCCGCGCCTTAAAGCATATAGAAAATAAATGGTATTCTTTCTCTTTTAAACAATTATTTTTGATTAATTATTCTCCGAGAAAGTCAAGCTTAGAGAACACGTAGCGAAATTATTCTCAAATCGCGTGCGTAAAATAATAAAAGGTAGAACCTATGGTAGAACCCCTTCGTTGGGATAATTAGCAAAATTATTGATACCGACAGATAGGTCAAGTGGATTATTTTTATTGTAAAATGTACCGCACCTCAACCTTCTATTATTATATCTACGAATAATTTAAATAGTAACAATATTAGATATCTCATTTTAATTACTTCGTTTCTACTAAATTTGAACACACCGAGACTTGAACAGATTGGAAAATGTACATTTTTAGACCAGGATTTCCGAATCCATTTGAGCATCTTCTGTAAAGGTACACATACTGCAGCCATTTCTTGCGAGCCACAGTCGGCAGTCGGCATGCGGCATCCCGGGAAGGAAACATAAGTCAGATTGTGAGTTGTCTGAAGGAGTTATATTTAAACGCCCATTCAGACATCACACTGCTCAGGGTTCGCGAACTGACTGCGATCTACGATTGTGGCGATACGTGTAGATGTAGGCAGTATGTAGATATAGTATCTACTATCTAGCCAAGGGAAATAGAAGAACTAAAACCATTTAGTCTTAACATCTTGTTTCTTTCGTAGTTTCCTACACTATTGCGATACTGGTTGACCATAACATCCTCGTCATTTATTACATCGGCTATCGGCTCTTTATATCGTGGAAAGAAACCTAATTATTTCACCCGATTGGCTTATTAACTGGCGTTTTTTGACGCTATGCAATTTGTTTTAATATACCTAACCTTTTGTTCAAAGTGGTCTAGGAACTCCTTATCGGTAAAACTACACACGGCTTCAAATACAATAATAATTAAACGTTTCCATCTAGGTGTTCGTAATTACGGTGGAAGTTGTGGAACTAGCCGCCGCGCCGCCATCGCGAGACACCCGATTCTGTCGATGGCTGGCAGGCTGGCACCAGATAACTGTATTATATATTTTATCTCCGTGTGGGATTCTGCAGACAGCCAATAGAGGTTGATCAACTTGTACTGTATACATACAGACTACAAACATAAGTATTATAAGTACCGCTGATTCAACCGAACACGAAAACTAGATAACCTACAACGGTCTTTTTATTTGTGATTACATGAATCATGGTAATCTGCCAAGTACAGACATTTTAATTGTTACAACGCGAGTTATCGAAGTTTTTATTATCCTTACACGCGTAACGAACAAAGCTCTAAACTTCCTAATCTCTTCGCTATCGTAATGGGTAGCGTCACACCTCTTCTCCAGTAAAGTACTAAAACGAAAATGTTGAAAGAAAATTCTAACCGAAACAATTACTAAGTTTCCACGTGGACAGTAAATCCGCGCACGCTCCCAGCATCCAATTAACAGAAAGATAAATAATTTGTTAACATTAGCTCTTCGGGCGTTACCTTCTGATCACGACTTACATATTTTATCGGGCTGAGTTTTGTTTCTAGCTGCACGAAAGCAAACACATATACATACATAATATAAACATACTTGAGATACAACGCAGTTAAAGGAATAGAGAAACCTATTATGGCCCTTTATACTGCTTTTCTTGCATCTGCTGGTAGTTGTTTTGTTATTGCCAATACGCGTAGCTTAATGATCCGATTTTATTTGCAGTAGAATTTCACCTTAGTACGCAATTACTTTTTGCCAGTCGACTTATAAAGATTCGTGAGAGATTCGTTGTTGAACTCGATACGAGTACATACATAATAAATATTATAATATAGGCATTTTTATAGGCCAAGATGTACGGTTAGAAGTTCGAAGTCAGATTCACCAATATTTAGGAACTCGATGTATGTATTATAATAATTGTGTGGGTACAATACTCGGTACTATAAAAATTTATAGAAATACTAAGCAAGAGTTATTTTTAATTCTAGAATTGATTACCCGTGTATCTGTCGATATATTGTAATATCTTGGATGGTCGCCAATATACACAATATTATTATGTAGCTGAGAAGTTGAGTGATCCTTGTGCTGAGTTTGCAAGCAAACATGCATACATAATAATGTATCTGAGAGGAATAATACATTTAGAGGGAATCGCGATTCACACTCCAGTGCGATTTCCGAAGGCTTTGCAATAAAAGATACAGCCATATAGAGTATCCAGTTTGGCGCAGTTCTTGAATGAAACCTGATATGACACGAACATTATTTTAATATCAGTTCGTAAAAATTCGAAAGGTCAATATTATTAAAGGCAAAACTGGCCGTCGGGAATATATAATATATGTAGTTGCAACATCTCCAGCGTATAAAATACGCTTTAGTCATCACAATACAGGATAACCGGGTAAATAAAATGTTCGCTCTTCGCACAACGTGACAACACGTTATCGCATCAAAATAAAGTGGACGGTTTATTAGCCCTCGCTGCTGAGAACTAAAATCCCGTGTGAAGCGTCACTCCCGCTGAAGTTGCATATCATATCGTAGGACGTGTGCCGCGAAGGCGACATGCGACACTCCCGACTCCCGACGCGCAACAATAACAAGCGATGCATAAATTAGATGGGCCCGTTTGACGTAACGAGGGCCAGGGAACAGGGAACAGTCTGTGGCTCTCTGCCAAATCGAGGTAGCCGGGTAAATGCATCCGTACACTTGAGCTTTACACATTTATTTCCGACCCATTTGCTAGCGCCCTCATTGAATGCCATTAGCCGTCTAGTGTCGCTGTAAACTATGACAAACACGTCTAGATTCTTAACATAGGTTCTCGAATAACCGACGTCAATGTTTCTAAAAAATAATTAAAACTTATCTGTCTACATTTCACAAATTGTAAACAGGGAATTCATTAATGTACATACTGTATATATATATTTATATATTATTTTGAAAAATTAGTACCTAGTTCACATTTTGGGGGCGTATAACCAAACAACGACAAAATCCCTAATATATAATATATTTAATACGCATTTTGTTGAATTTTTTGTTGCATACTCAAATCTAAAATGAAATTCATTTATCTGTGAATTTCCGCGGATATATCTTGAAATACCGCGTAAGCTCACAGAAAACACATTTCCGCGTATAAAATTAATTATACGAGTTTTTCAGCTACCTACCTGTAATATTTACTAGCAGGTTTCGTCTTTCAAGTTTAGTTATGGCCGTCGTAGCGTATTTTAGTGCATCTAAGTTACCCTTAAGAATTCGAATCCGGTCCTGACGTTTTTACGGATATTTGGTTGTGGGAGAAAGGTTTTTGTGTATCTACTTTGTTGCATAATGTATGTAGTTACCGTACCTACGTGCAAGTAGATTTCGCGACACATCGAACTTATGGCGAGCTTTTATCTGACGCCTTTTCCGATATTACATGATATATATTATATGTAATATATAAACTACGCAATGAGCCCTGACGCAGTATTGCTCTCAGCGCTGCCTTTTTATGAAACAGGTATTCTATAAGCTTATCACCCCAAAAATAATATATCCGGTTATTTGAAACCACAGACCGGACCACCAATGTTGCATTCACTGAGTAATTTTATCGTTTCTGACATCCAAAAACTCACTAATGTGTTTTATAATAACAATACGATATAGAGTAGTATGTATTTTAATTGCGTAATTCTGATTGACATAAGTTGGAACCTTATGTTTTTTTATATTAAAACATGCTGCTAAGCATGCCATTTTTTATAGTCTAAAAAGGTTTCCCTCAATCAGAAAATAGCGCTGACATTGGGAAAATCTTGGGGTTACGGTCAACCTATTTTTCTTGACTAAGGGGTAGACAATAAAGCTTTCTTGTTCCGTATTCCCGTACTAATGCTGATATTATTCGTCTTTGCGTTTTCTGTCATTTTACATCAAGGGCAAATTGTTCACGTAATTATTTCGAATTCGGAATATTTTTGCTTCGCCTTATGTAACCGCAAATTTCAAAATCCGCAGACAATACAAAATTATAGTGGTAATGTTAGTAAAAAAAAGCTAGTTATCGCTACTGAATTACATTCATCGCTGATTTTTTTGCGAATACAAACGAGTAGGGGAAAATATCTATGAAACGGACGTCTTATAAAACGGATGTCTCATGAAACGGACGTCCCATGAAACGGACGATTGCAGTTTCTCGATTCCTGTCTGAACTCGAATATATTTTATTGCTAGCTTCATGATTGAACCTAGTATCATATTACACCACGGAAGTATGTTACTCTTGCGCCTGCCATTGTGCAGTGAGTAGTGAAGAGGTCTGTGAATTTTTTGTGACACAATTTTTTTTTATGCTGTTTACTAACTCTCAAAAACGTAAGTGTTAAGCTTATTTCACATCCATCGTTCCAATCCACCCGGCCCGGTAAAATTAGGGGAGGTGGATACTTATTTATCATTTTCTTTTTCGTTTTATTTCTTCTCGAAGGTTAAAACTTTTCGAAAGGAAATCTAGTGAAGATTAGTCCGCCTCATAGTGTACTGGTTCGTGAGTTTACCTGCTAATTAAAAAGTAATAAAGAAATATATATAGGATAAAAATCGATCCACCCTATGTCATTTTTTCTGGCCGGGTGGATTTTTGCTGTAGTGTGAAAACGATCTTAGTGTTTATTTTTTTGAATTATCAAGTACTGGTACTATAAGGTACAATATGTAACAAAAATGTTATATTTCTTAATGAAAAAAAAAATTATTCGAATTTATTTAAGGTTTTAAAGAGTTCAATAAAACCGACACTAATAAATACAATGAAATGGACGTCCGGTTTATGGTGTTTTTTGTGTCCGTTTCATGAGCATGTTTTATACTATAGTGAAAAGTGTAGGTACAATACATGATAAATTTTGCTTTAAATTATTAGAGATCATCAGTTCTAAATAAATTTAAAAAAGGGCATAAGATCGACGAACATAATAATTGAGGGTGCGTAAGTAAACGTAAGAGATCACCTTTTTTTTACATTTTTAAAGTAATAAAGGTCTATGAAATACTGTCCAGTAAAAAAATTTTTTTGCTAATTATTAGTAGAATAAAAAAAAAAATTTAAATTTGTAATTTTGAATTCCCGCAAAACGGTCATTCCATTGGCCACGCCCCTAATACGTCACGATTCATATTTATTTATCCCTGGCCATTGAAATTTGTTTAGAATATTATCACGAATCTTGACGTCACAATAACCAAGGCCAAACAGGTTGCGTTTTTCTAGCAACGTATTTGTATTAAATTTCTTTTTTACATTTATGTTTGAAAACATTTCTCCACAATATCCGTATTGATTTAGAAAATACAATTAATTATTCTAAATAATGTTAGAATAAGTATAGATGTATAATTATGTTGTAAATATATATTAGACTTTGTTTTTCATAGAACTAAATAAAAATATGAAAAAATCCAATTCATATATTTTTATTGTTATTTGTAGTATGTGATATTTCCCGATTTAGACGAAACTAGATGCAGCACAGTAACAAATCCACCAAAAATCTTAGTAGTCCGTGGATCGAAGCAAGTTGGACAATATGTTGGGTGCATCCAGGTATCAAAAGGACCTATAGGATCTCTTCGTTTTACCAATCTTGGACGGCGGAAATAATTTCATAGATTTGCAGAAGCGTTTTTGTAATTCGTAAACCTACAGTGGAATCTGCATGTTTACTTTTGATGAACAATTATGATTTTTATGACTTTAGTTTCTAAAATAGATTTAAAATTGTATGCATTGTATTCACGGTTTGTAAATAAAACTTTTTGGTTTTTAACAAAAAATGAATATAATTCGTACAAATTTTGGTAATAGACTATCAAACTAAACCAAAAAACGTTTTTTAAATATTTTTATGTATAGTATTATGAGCGCTATGATTTTTTAACGTTTTGTAATTTTGAAATTCTCTTCGGTTAGTTTTGCTGATTGGTAAATTGGCTTCCCGTAAACCAGAAATCTATCATAACACTCTATTATTGTTTGATTCAGAAGAACTAGTGACGTTTAAAATATTTATATTTTTTTCGTACATTTTCAAGAAACTTCACCATACAATTAAATGCTCTAATTTTTGCTGCGCGTAAGATTTTATTCTTTATATCCAATTTCCCGTAGCACTGAACTTCCTGATTGTAATTTTTTAAACATTTGCGCTTCAAACCAAATAAAATGAGCGATGGTCATGTCACGTTTTTTTACATATATTTAATATAATTTATAAATTGTTTTCAGAAAATCGAATGGCACTCAACGGGCGCGCATCGGGAGCTCTGCTCGCTCAAGGGCAAGTCTCTAGAGGTGGACTGCCAGAACTACATCCGTATAGCGGCACGGGCGCAGGACGGCAAGACGTTGGTCTGTGGCACCAACTCCTTTAAACCGCTGTGCCGCCACTATCACCCGCGCCTCCAGGACGGCAAGCTGCGGAAGCACGAGGAGTTCGAGGGCACGGGCCTGTGCCCTTACGACCCTGAGCATAATTCCACATCTATTTATACAAGTAAGCCTTGAACATAATTCCACATCCATTTATGCATGTAAGCCTCCGAACATTATTCCACATCCATTTATACAAGTAAGCTCCTGAGCATAATTCCACATCAATTTATACAAATAAGCCCCTGAACGTAATTCCACATCAATTTATAAATGAGCTTTGTGATCCTGAACATAATTCCACATCAATTTACAAATAAGCTTTGTGATCCTGAACATAATTACAAGAAAAGTTATGTCTGAAAATAATTCCACGTCAATGCGTACAAGTTCAACTTGAATAAAATTTAAGATCCATTTTACAATCTAGCTTCTAAACATTATCACACAAAAACATCAATGTATACCAGTTAGCTTATGATTCTGTACAATTAAGCTTGTGAACCTAAGCCTTATTCCATATAAATATTAAGGGCATACTTTTTTCCCCAAACGTATTTGTAAAATTTAAATACTTGAGGTAAAAATAGAATAAAACAAAACTTACTTATTTCAACATGTTTGGAAAATAACTGTTATTGTACATTCTTATATTAATTTCAGATGGACGGCTTTATTCCGCAACTGTTGCGGACTTCTCCGGAACAGACCCTCTCATTTACAGGGGACCCCAACGAACTGAACACTACAACCTTAGACAGCTCAACAACCCAAACTTTGTTAACTCTGTGAGTTATGGGGATTATGTATTCTTCTTTTTCCGAGAGACAGCTGTCGAATACATGAACTGTGGAAAGGTGCGTTTACATCTTTTACTTTAGTTTCTTTCTTGGATGATTTTGCTGCTTTCAAAAATATGAAACCCATGTGGACATTTTGGTATATTTATAGTATTATAAAACTTGTTTTTAGGCAACATACTCACGTGTCGCAAGGGTTTGTTTAAATGACAAAGGAGGGCCTCATCAATTTGGGGATCGATGGACGACTTTCTTAAAATCTCGTCTGAACTGTTCAATTCCAGGAGAATATCCGTTTTATTTTGATGAAATACGTAAGTTTGATTTTTGATAACATAGCTCACATTTTCCTGTTTTAAATGAGCTATAATGAACTTCTATCAAATTTGAATTATTTATAATTTCTTATATTAAATTATTTTCAGAATCTACTACAGACATTGTATCGGGTGTTTATGGCAGTAGTGAAGCACAAAGTGAAATTATTTATGGAGTTCTCACTACTCCTGTAAATTCAATTGGCGGATCAGCAGTGTGTGCCTTTGCTATGCGAGATATTTTATCTGCTTTCAATGGTGGATTTAAAGCTCAAGAAACCATAAATGCTAATTGGTTACCAGTTGAAGAGGATAAGGTAAACCTAATTGTATTTACCATCTCAATTTTTTTTTCATTCTTGTGTAGCCATGTGTCAGAGTCTAGATCTGAAACATTCCTTTTCAAATTTGGTATGAATTCGAAAAACAATGTACTTTGTTTACTCTTTCCAAAAGTTCAGCTCATTCAGTTATTGTAGAAGTATTGTCAACTCAATATATCATTGAATAAAATAGGTTATACATGTTATGAATTGTACATTATTATTATTATTTGTTATTTTCAATTTTTATTTTTTATTTCAACAGATTCCTAGTCCAAGACCAGGTGATTGTGTTAAGGATAGCCGAACTTTACCTGATTCAACGGTAAATTTTATTAAGAGTCATTCTTTAATGGAACAAGCAGTTCCAGCTTTTCTCTCCAAGCCATTACTTGTGCGTGTCAGCCTACAGTAAGTTGTTTTTTTTATTATACTACTTTGATATATTATTTTATTTTTATGCCTAGGTAAGCTTATTTTTATTTTTTCTCTTTCAGATACAGATTAACCTCCATAGCCGTACATCCGCAAGTTTTAGCAATGAATGGTGCAAAGTTTGATGTTTTATACGTTGGGACAGGTAATGAAAAAGCTTATTTATATTGATAATTATTTTGATATTGCCTTTTTAGTTCATGGTCATTTATTTTATCAAATAATTTATTATTGTAGATGATGGAAGAGTCATTAAATTATTAAATGGAGCATCCGCTCTCGGAGACTTTGACAGTAGTGCAGATGAAGACACAAGAGCTCCTGTTGAAACAATTGTTGTTTCTGAAACGCAAGTTTTACCTGAGGGAACACCTGTAAAACAAATCCACGTAGCACTGGCAACAGATAAACTCATAGTTATTTCAAACGAAATCATTAAAACCATGTCTTTATATCACTGCAATAACATTTCATCTTGCAGGTTTGTTGATAAAAATAATTTATTTTGATTTCAAGCTCAACAATTTGAATGGTATTTAATATCTAATTTTCATATTGCAGACACTGCGTCACTTTACAAGATCCTCACTGTGCTTGGGATTCAAAAATGCAACAATGTGCATATGTTGGCGGAAGACAGTTTCCAAATGCTGATAGGTTCTTGCAAGACATTGAGAAAGGAGCATCTGAGATTTGCAATAAATTACCTTTCCCATCCAAGGAAGAGAGAGTGATCAAATCTCCTACACACGGGACCTTAGGTGGAACCTCCAAACACCCTACGCAAGTAGAAATCGACAAAAATAATGTTGATGACATGGATAATGAAGTCGTCATTGAATTAGTGAAAACAAATGATATTCCTAATTTTAATTCGGAGCCAAAACAAACACACGAAACAGGTAAATCATAATAATATTAATTATTTGCTTATTTATATAGCGCCCTTTTTGTGAAAAATCACCTCAAGGGCGTTTTACAATTGTATACTTAAACTTAAATTCTAACTAACCTAAACTGACATATTATTTTATTTTATTTCATTGGAAAGCCAACAGACATTTATACATTTATAAGAATCAATTATACCATAAATACATATCATAAAGTCCAATTAGAGGCTTCCATATAATATTGTTATTGTAAATGTTGTGTCATAAAAATTATACATAACATAAAATAACTAATCATACAAAACTTATAATATTACTAGAAATGTAAATGAATATTGGTCACACAGTTGCACATTACAATAAATAATACAACTATAGTTGACCATACAGTGTTCATTTATTATGTGCCTACATACAGAACTGCACATAACCTGCATAATATAGGCTGCGGATTCAAGGCGCAACATCATAACTTGAATTATTTTTGGAAATTTCACTTTTAAAGGAAGTTAAAGATATGTTATTAATATCAATACAATTTAATTTCTGATTACACATATGGCAGGTTCTATTTACAAACGAATTTTGAAAAGATTTAGTTTTACATTTAGAAATTTTAAAAAGAGATTGGTTTCTGGTCTGCGTTACTGGGACTCTAAAATTAATAAGTGACAGAATCTTAGGGCAATATATCATGTTATTCAAAAGAAGAAACCAGCACTTACCCTTTTATTGACCTGAGAATGAAGAGAAAGATCTGAATCTAAATGAACACCCAGTAGTTTAACATTCATAGTAGGGGTAAGGTCACAACCTGTGATTGCAATTGGAGTCATATATTGTTTCCAATTTCTACCATGCTTACTGATTTTTTTTTCTTGTATTTAATGTTTTTTTTTTTTACAGATTCATTAAAAGTTAATCGCCCAGAAAAGATGATATATACTGCTAATGCACTTCATATTGCCGTTGTGGCATCTTGTGTCGTGACACTTCTACTAGGATTCGTATTTGGTTATTTATTTTCCCGTCGATTTCGTCACCCTTTTTTGTCAGACACAACGCCCTTTCACGAACAACACAACCACCTCAACAGGTATGTATACTGTATGTGACATCTTATTTCCTTGAGGTTACCATGGAAAAAAAATTAAAAGCTTTTTTTAGTATATTTTATGGTTTCCCTGAATGGACATCTGAAGCGTAAATCTTACCTTCCTAATTTTTTATAATAAATGTTAATGACTACTAATGCAATGCCCTTTAAAACTTAAGATACACTTTTTAGGATTGTTTTTATCATTAGTATTAGTTAAAATTGTTGCTATGTATTACTTTCGATTTTTAACTCTTACTAATGATCAAACAATCTGGCCTTTGTGATTTTGCACAAAAATTGTGGTACTTTGAAAAGTTTGGGTTTTTCACTGTATTTGCCAAAATATATTTCCAATACTAGTTTTTCTCCATATAAAACAATATTCTGCCTTTAGGTAGTAACAATTTAATTTTTTTTGCACCACAACAGGCCAGGAGTCCCAATTACAGTTGTGAATTTCATCACAAAACACCCAGGCTTGAGAAAACAATATTCATTACTATCAATTTTCTTTTTCAGATTGACACCTTTGGAGACGCCTTTGAATGCCAACCATTCAGCATATTTGCCTCCACGAGCCAACAAAACTATCAACCTTGTAGTGAATGTTCCTGCTAAGCAGGATAATCTTCAACATGAATTGGGAAGTAAGGACCGCTCTCACGAATGCAAAAACTCTAATGAATCTCTTGATAAAGACATCAAAGGTGGAACTCTTCAAAAAGTAAAAAAAACGTACATATGAAACCACAACTAAAAATGGAATTTTCATTTTAAAGAGTTTTGAGGTACAAAAATGGTGATTTATTTGTACGAACTACGCATTGAAGGAAATAATGAAGAATAATTTGAAAGGATTTTCCATTTGTGGCTCTTAGAAAAAAGATGAGGAAACAAGTACCTTGTACGCTTTTTTTTATTTTGGAAAGATGACAATAATTATTTTTTTAAATAATTAAAATAGGAAATAATGGATCAACTACCATTGTCCCATAAAAATGGAAGCCTGCGTTGTAATGAAAATTGAATGTAATAATCGTGTTTTAATTTAGCGGTGCCTACAAAAACAGTTTTTTTTTACTTAAAGACACAATACCTACATAACTGTGAAATAAAGGGAACATTTATACAATTAAATATGAAAGTGGTTCAGTGTCTGATAAATGTAGGTGTTTATTATATTATGTAAAAAGTTGGCGATGTTATTTGCATGTTTCGTTTCATTCCAAACATTTAAGTATTAATTATCGCGATGCATTATAGTGAATGCATTGTAGACATATATGCCAAGTGATCCGCTTCCGTTTTTGTGAAGTTAATAAGGAGTAGAATAGAAAACTTTTATGTTTTAACAAACTTGAGTACATATGATAGTATGAACATGAACATTCATTATTTTTACACATGTGTGATGCTTTGAGTCTGAATATTTTTTTCACTTTTCTCCTCATACTCATTTTTAAGTGCGGCTATTTTAATAAGGCAATATCATGTTTGTAAAATATATCTTCATCCCAATGTAAATATTGAATTATGCGTTAACATAATAGTATCGGTTAAAATATATAACGTATAATTAGGTAACGGTATATCATTAAATTAAATACAAATTGTTATGTAGCTGTTTATTTACTACTTATATTAGAGAAAGCGATATAAATATTAGCGAGTAAGGAATAAATTGCTAGCAGAAGAGGTACACGAAGTAAAGAGGCGAAGTAAATTGTAAGGTGCCTTGTAGGCTGCCAGCCTTGTGCCTAATCTGTCATAAGAACGCTTCATCTGTCGAGGCTGGAATAGACTGTGAAAACAAATTATTTTTAAACATATATGTTATTATAGCTAAAATAGAAATCCATTGTTATTGCATTTGTCTGAAATTTTATTAATTGTGATTGTTGATTGCCTTCTTTATTGAAATTAATTTGCCTTTTATAGATGCAAAATCAAAATACTCAGCTAATATTATTATATATAAAATATTATATCAAAAAGCATGGCATTGCTCATAAGCATAATACATCCCACCGTTAGCTTATGGCATAGTTACTCGTCTCAGTTGAAAAACATTGTACATATTTCTCTAAAATATTCTGAATTAATAAAAGAGTATTTATTGACTGTAATATTGTATTTATATACCTATTTTAAAGTATTAAGCAATTTTTTTTTTTACTTTACAAACAAACGCTAATGTTCTTTTCCCATTTCATGTTCTTTAGATCATTTAATTCCTGCATTACTTTCCAAATGTTACTTTCTGCAGCTTTATTTGACCAACAATAAAACAATGTCTTCTGATATTTTATGAACACTACGGTAATATTATATTATGCCTTTTCTGAATATGTAAATATTGTTTATAAAGTTACTTTAAGTATTTTGTGCTCATAAGGATAAATAGAGAACATCCGTCCACTTGAAAACATAAATTTGAAAGTGGAACATTACATAAGAAATTTATATTTCAGAATGAATGAAACACTGGAGTTCTTATAAAATTGAAGCAAACCTTTGATTTAAATCAGTTTTTTTACTAAAATTCTAAATACTTACACATATATTTTTTATCTTTATCCAGAATGAGCACATTTTAATAAACATCAATATTTTATTATTTTTACCGATATGAACACTACACACATTCAGAGAACATTAAAAACTACATTTTTATCTATTAGCAACAATCATTATTACAGTGCATGTATAATATTTATGAAATACAATAATATTATTAATCTTTTATCAAACAAACATACATCCATAAAATACTCCAGTGTTTAAAAAAAATTATATTGGACATTCCAAAACTTTAAAAGTTTACCTTTCTCTCTCAAGAATTAGTACAAAGCCCAATGTAAATTCAGATCGATAATTTTAAGTTAGTAACTAGAATTTTATATTATTTCATAAATGTCATCCATCAAAAAATAAATATGAATTTACAATTTATTAAATTAAACACAGTTATTTTATCATGACCCATTACAATTTATATAAAATAGGTCCATAATGAAAATGTTTTTTATTATTATTTTGTGACCATGTCGAAAATATAATTGTTTAATAAATGATAAAAATTGAATCGAATTTATTCCTCATCCTTAATCCAAACAAGGCATTTATTATTAGATGGCATATCTACAATATCCTTCAGAGAAATGTTATTGAGGGAAGCGAGAGAGGTCAAATCTTGCACGTCTCTCAATCCCCAGCGAGGATCCCTAGTACGAAGAGATTCGTCAAAAGTTACATTACTCTCGGGTGTTATTTTCCCATCCATCGCATACGGCCCATAAGTGATCATCATTCCACTATCTTTCAGATATTTCCCTGCATTTGCAAACAGGCCTTTGGTACACTCGAGTGGTGAAATATGAATCATATTGGCGTTAAATATGATATCAATTGATTTCTCCTTAAAATTGTACATAGACAGATCCTTGCAGATGTCCACCAATATAGACATGTTAATATTTTGTGTGGGACATTCTTCGGCATATATATTTATACTGCCAAGTAAGTCGGCTTCATATTCTGATGGCTGAAATGTTACTTTAGGAAAGTGAGGAGCAAAATGAGCCACGTGTTGGCCCGACCCTGAGGACACTTCCAAAAAAAATAGGTTTTCGGAAGTCTTGGGAAAGTACTTGGTTATTTGATCTTTCAAAACTTGTAAAATGGGGTCTTTATTCCTGGAGGCCGCTGGATATATAAGTTTATTGGCATCATAGCTGAAAAAAACAATACAACTATATTACACACAAACTTTGTAAAAAAATATTGATGAACAAACCAGGTTACACGTTTCAAAAGAGATATTTTAATACACCTAGAGTGGTGGTTTTGAAACCAGAATTAGAAAAGGAATTGATGAGTTTTGAAGCATAAATATTTTCTAATTATTTATACTCAATAAAAAATGTTGATTTTCAAAAACTATCGTCTAACCTATGTGTAAACTTTATCTAACTATAAATATTACAACTAGTAATTTAGTGCAGAGATAGGGAAAAAAATAATTGAATCATTCCGTAGAACATAAACTGTTGAAAAAACAAAGACAAAGCTGTTTTCGAAGTCCTAGAAGAGGCTTTTCTAATAAATGCGATGCTGTTTTTCTAATTTGTAAAAACTATTCAGGAGGATCAAACGCATTTAGAAGTTGTTTGGTAATGCAAAATAAAATATTGAGATACTACTACACCACCGGCACTTTGATGAGATGGTAGATTCAAATCTGTTCTGCATTATACCTAATAATAAAATTTCATACCAGAAAGTTAAAAATCTTTTCAGCACTAAAGCCATAGTAAACAAAATATATTGCAAAAAAAGAGTAAAGTAATTGGGAGTAATGATGTTCTTAAGTCTTTCATTTTAAAAGCAGCAGTACAAGTATAAAAATATATTGTGACCTAACCATTCGCAAAACAAGCAGCCACTTATAATTTAATGTTGCCAGCATTAAAACCAGCTGTAGTTCTGATAACAACTGATTTCTACTATTTTTTAACTGACTGTAATAATATATTTTTTTTATTAAAATTATTTATTGACAATTCTTGATGGAATTCCATTGTAATGATGTAATAACTTATATTTACATATAAGTTATTAATTTAAAAATACTTGGTACACTTCCACTTATTTGTTTGACCAATTAGCGCTTTCACCCTCTAATGGGCATCTTCAGTTGTTATTCATATTCAGCTGTCATTTATCAGTGGTTATTCATTACAATAAAAAAATAAAACAACTTTGTTTAAAAAATAAAACAACTTTGAGTAAAAAATTAGTGGTTAAAAACAAAGTTGTTTTATTTATTTTATTATACATATTGCAATTTGGAAATCGCCTTCCTAAGAGAAATCCCAATGTCATGAAATATATCGACATCCGAGGCGATACGATTGAATAACACGATTGGTCTACCTACCGGCATAACCATTGGCCGGTTGGTTCTGCATAGTGGTGATAGAACAACCAGTGTTGCCTTTGCGGAAGATTATTATCAGGGACAAATAGACCGAATTCATTCATGTTTTGTCATCATTATCATCATGTGCACCTGATGGTGCATAGAGAACTGTGTTTGTGCACCAAACGCAGCGTATCTCAATTATCTTTTACATGAAGGTAATGTGAGGATCAGTCTTATGATTCAGATTCCAATGCAGAGACACTAAAATATGCGGTGTAAAACCACATTAAAGCATATTTTACACAGCCTTACTAGAGTTTGAACCCGGGACCTCAAGCATGGAAAGTGAATGCGCCAACCACTACACTACGAAACGGACTTGTCTCCATTCGTTTTATTTTCTAGGATTATTTGATAGTTGCCAGTCAAGTGGAAAACACTCGTCCAGGATTCTGAATCTATTTCACATACACAACTGTATTCTTAATCCGCCTGGACACGGAAAATAATGTTCAGTCTACTTTTACTCATTAAAATAATAATAATTTATTTTCTCTGTATCCTTCTAAGCATAACCAGCTATACGAAACCTTTTTTTCTTCTAGCCGCAAACATATGTTTGATAAGTTACGGGCGCTGCAACATTATACTGATATGATAAAAAAAAACATTCATATGGAAAAAAAGAGTATTGGTTGAAACCCGTTTGAACGGGTTTCAACCAATACTACGGGTTTTTAAATTTTTTGAATCAATTCAAGATTAGGGCGCCGCCACTTGATAAATCAACTAATATTTTTTTTAAAAACTGAAACAGAACAATAATACTTATTGCATATCAGCATACCAGCCTAAAAAAGCCAGCATATTAGCTAAAACATTAGCAACATGTGATAACAAAGTAAATTGTTTTGCTTAAATTACAAATGAATAAATCTAAAATTAAATTTATTTCTTTATATAATCATTTTGTAAAGCGCCCTCTATAAGTTATCCATAAAAATAACAGCGTATTTTCCTATTCGTTTTTTTTCATATCCGTATACTATACTGCTGGAGTCAGTTCGCAGCTTGTGATGATGATTTGTGCGTATCTTTATTTCCAAAAAAGAATGCAATGTTTTTTTTTAAATGGCGTTCCTGATAATAAATGTGTTTCAGACCGCACATAAAAGCTTGGCGGGCCGCAGGTTGAGTATGGCTAATATAGACCGAGTATAAATTCAGGAATTCCTATTATATTTTTGAACATTTTTATTACAAATATCTACTAATTAAATTATTTTGACTGTATGATATTGTTGCCATGTGAGTATAATATAAGTAGATTTAGATTTGGGTCGTGGTCCTGTGGCTAGTGTTGCATACTCACGAATCAGAGGTCCGGGGTTCGAACCCCACTCTACCCCAACTTTATTTTTATTTTCTAATAGTGAGTAATTTTCAACTCGTTAAAATGGCCACAAAATCAAAATGTTTTAGTCAATCACGAGAATGCAAATATTTATTTTAAAATATACATATATATATATATAAATGGACTGTTCATTTAAATTAGTATTAGCAAATGCTTGCATTAAAACTTATTCAGTATTTACTTAAATCTGTGTAAAATATACATTCATGTTTAAAAATAGTTTATTTAGTTTCAACTACTTTATCGATATTTTTTCCACTGGTGACCAGGTTTCGTTTAGACGCCTTCGAAATTTATAAATAAAAGTGGTCAATGTTAAAAAAAAAAAAATTTCTTACTATAATTTATGCAGTTCCACCAAGAAATGTCAGTAGAGAAGAGAAACTCAATATTTTCATGAAAAAAATAAGTCTAGATGCAGTGCAATACCTTGTAAGCTATTTGGTAAAGAAAATAAATACCAACTTAAATATTATAAGCCTATAAAATAAAGTGTCTAAAAAATTTTTATAGAAAAAATTGTAAATATTTTTTAGTAGTTTAATGTATATTCAAATACAAACTTTTATTTTAAACTCTAAAAAAATCATGTGTATTTTGTTTCAGTGCTATCATAATATATCATATAACAAAAATTAATATGGAATTAAAATAAAAAGACAGAGAAAGAAAACTAGGAAAATGAAAGACAACTTTAATAGGTATCAATAAATTTTCACCATGTACCTATATTGATTTTTCATTCAAACTGAACAGCTGTGAAATGAAAATTTTGTGTCTGCTTTATATTATTCATTATTTAAACTAATTCAAGAAGAAAAGGGCGGACAATAATACCTTGAATCAACATCACAAGTTGTCCCTCGGTTCTGTTGAACATTCGTCATTTTAACAATTCTTTTAATGCAAAACGTATGTTTTCGCGTAAACCTCCACAGCATAAAATATACGTTATACCGAAAGCGGAAAGTATTTCTATTTTGAAATTAAACTAAATAATCTACACAGAACTCAACACACTCAATCCGGTATTATTTATTTCAGTAAACACCTAACACTTGAGATTTTTTTGAATCGTAGTCATTTAAGCTGGGTACTTTTTCGATGCAGTTTAATTCAAGTTTAATGCAAATATCGCAAATGCAACGAAAGATGCAAGTTTGCCGATTTCAGGCAAGTTTCAGGTTTGCTAAGTTGGCGAGTACCTGATTTTGATAAGCTATTTTGACTTTTGACGTTTTAAAAACAAGGGTGCGTTCAAAAATTACAAAAATTCTCCAATCGACAATATCCCAGAACTTACTCACAGATCTAATTTTTCAGATACTACGTTATGCATTGGTGCTGTTTTTTTTCATTTTCATTTATTTGATTTTACAATTTTTTAGTTATATTTTTGTCAGAAAAGCATAATATACCCTTCAGTTATAAAAAACGTTAATAACTTCATCAAAGTAATTATTTTTAATTTTGTGTTTAAATCTTTCGTTTGTTTACAGTTATGACGGTCATTGCTTTTTATCTAATTGTACGGCAATATGTATGATTTTTTTTTAAACTTAAGGGGCTTTTGAAAAAAAATACAAATCACGGCATTTGTTACAATCAACCCTATTCCTAAGGATGATTATAATTTTGTAAAAAAATACTGAATAAGATGCGTCAAGCAATTTTTGTATTTTCAGTATTAAATAAATGAAGAATAAAAGTAACCAGTGGCGCCAAATATTGGAGCTACAAAAAAAAATTGACAAACATATGGCTCAGTTCATTATTAGAACCAGCTACGTAAAACCACGGTAGGTACTTTAAACACTGCGTTTACTTTTCATTTGATCAACAGAAATCCAACAGTAATATTTTTCACCTCTTTTACTTCATTATAATGTTTTTCGTTTTATACTTTATTTTGAGCAAACTTTTTGGGTTTACATTTTATTCACCACTCAAAACAGGTCATTTTAATAATTTAATCTTCCGTTTTTACTTGTTCTTCCCGAATTTCTAATTTTTTTGGGTGTCTGTTATTATAATCGATTTCCTACGTATCCTTTCCCTTCCATTGTTTTTTCAGGGTCCTGCTTTTGGTATGCATTCAACATCATAGGAAGAAAATAATAGTTTCTCTGCACTTGGCTTGCTCTGAATATTTTTCTCACGTCGTAAGTAAATTGTAAAAAAGGGTTATTTCTTATGTTTAATACCCCAATTGTATTTTGAAGCATTTAGAATTCTGTTAGTTGGAATAATTTAATCACCTCTAAGAATCTTATTCATTTGATTCGTTATTTTTTGTTTCTTTTTCATTTTCATTTTTACTTATTTAGTTATTTTTTGATCAGATGATTTTATGTCAAGAGATCTCTAGGCTAACACTTCCTGAAAGGGCCGACATCATTTGATGAACACTACCCATTAGCCAGTGATAATTATTTCTACTTAAAATTGCTATGGTCTAATCATAATATAACTTATTTATGTGGTCTGTGGTTGAAACAGAATTTTCGCCGCCGCGCCGCATGCGCTTGTACGCTTGTCACATTGCAGTTTTCCGTTTTTCTTAAGTGTGAAACTCGGCGTGCTACTAAACTAGCAAAATACACTACGTTTTACTTAAATAATATACGTTTACGTCATCTAATCTTATTCACTCAAAAATTTATTTACTGCAAAGAGGTATGTTGATAATTTATGATGATGATTTATTGTAATGAAAGACGGTTCAAGCTTTTATTTATTTTTTAAACGTCTTGAAATTTCAGCTTTTGCAGCCATGGTTCATCACGGTCCTCGCCCGCTGGTGCTCTGTGGCCCATCTGGCTCTGGGAAGAGCACGCTTCTTAAGCAGCTAATGGACGAGTTTCCCGATAAGTTTGGCTTCAGCGTGTCTCATACAACTAGAAATCCAAGACCCGGCGAGAAAAATGGAGTGCACTATCATTTCACAGATGTCTCATCCATGAAAGATGCTATTGCCAAAGGAGAATTCATCGAGACTGCACAATTCAGTGGCAACATGTATGGTACAAGGTATACAATAACTAAATCATATTATTTGTGTCCCAATTTTAATATTGGACTGTTGATTCACTTGGAATGGTGCCAAAGTTCATTCTCCTCATATTTATTATTGCAAGAATAAATGCTTTGTAAGGCCTAAGCTAATAAAGGAATCTGTTAAAGTAAATAATATATTTGTCCACACACACACTCCTGTAGTTATATTTTAATGTGTTTGTGTGTTAGTTGTTGGTGGCATGTCATGTTTGTGTGTTTTTTTAACACCACTGTATTGACCTGTTTACGTTCTATTTATACTCTAGGAGTATGCAGTAAGTATGAGCACATGTATACATATATAAGAACATATATAATTTAATTTATGTTTGATGTTTTGTTTACACTCTTGGTGGACTGTTTTCAGTTGAAGAATAACGTAAATTCACACTAAATTAGATTTAATAATTATAAACTGTTTGTTTTTAGTATCCTTTCTGTCTTGGTTAGCATGTTTTCCGGGGTAGAAATAAAGCTTTTAAAAAAATATTTAGATCTTTCGCCCTGGACCTTATATTACTAGCCGAATCTCTTTTGTGTAGTTGTCCCATCTATCTTACAAGGCAGTCAATGTCTGTATTTGAAATAGATAACATTGGGTTCAGAATTAAACTTTTTATCAAGAACAACATTTATAAATTGCCTTAAGGCAATATGCCCACCCTTATATGTATATAAATTGTATATGTATATAAAGTATTCAATAAATAAACATTTAAATCGCAGTCATATTGTATATTAACTAAAAAAAGTTTAAAACCGGTGCCATTCAGTTAAATTTGTGTTGTGGAAAAAGGAGGTTGTCGAAAAATCATTTAAGATTTTCGAAATAATATTCATAAATAGGGAAATAATTAAAATAAATAAAAAAAAATTTAAATAAGTATTTGTGTTAGAATTTATGATTTAATTTGCATCAAAGTATTTTTCATTTACGTTAAAATGAGGCTTTAAAAAATTTTATTCCGTCAGTTATGAAAAGATGAAACTATATTTTTGTATGTTATTTTTTTTTCCTTTTAGTAAACAAGCTGTGGATGAAGTCCGTCGCTCTGGAAAGATTTGTATACTGGATATTGAGATTGAGGGCGTGAAGCAAGTAAAGCAGACTGACTTGGATCCCGTGTATGTATTTGTAAAGCCACCATCCTTAGAAGAGCTGGAACGTCGCTTGAGGGGCAGGAATACTGAAACAGAGGAATCGCTGCAAAAAAGGTTGACTACAGCTCGTAAAGAAATGGAATATGGTAAAATTTTTTGCTTCTGCGATATGCATTTCATATACATCAAAAAAAATATATGCTTAGGAAGACTTCAAAATTTTATATTGTTTCAAACCAAATTTTAACAGGCTACACCTGGAGGGCAGTACATAATCTAGATATATTTCTTTACCAACAAAAAACAAATATTATTTTGATTGTAATGTGTTTTTTTCTTCTTTTAAATAAGTTTTTTTTTATGTCTTTGAATAATTTGATCAATATCTGGTAATTCAAACATGTGTGTAAACGTTTCTGCTATCTTTTACATAACAGATTATCTATTGAATTGTTATGACCCTTTGTTAGTTTGTTTTTTATTGCATCATTAAACATTTTCATGACCCATATTTTAATTTTTTTTCTTTGCAGAGTTCTTATGTTTAGTAATTTCATGTAAAAATTCATATATTCACATTTTTGTATTAGTTCACTTCAACTTATAACTCATAATTGTTTTATTAATTCGTCTCATAGGAGAAACGCCTGGAAACTTTCACGTTACAATTGAAAATGATAACGTCGAAAAAGCTTATGGTCAACTACGCGATTTTGTTCGAAGACAGATGGAACAAGATATTCAAGGTAAGTTATACTAACCACTGTATAAATTCTCCTTGGAGGTAATGAAAGTTGAAACATTTTATGGAAGCCCAAAGAGATATGGTGTCACTAAAATTTGTATTATGTCCTGAATTAAAATTAAAATTAGGCATTCTAACACTATTTCTATTCTACCTAAAGTTAAATTTATAAGCCAAACAATGCTGTTGATATAAATTTAATGCATTATTAGACGTTTCACAAGTTAACTTATAAATAAATTACTTTACAATACATTTCTACCAAGAACTTTCACTAACAAACTTGAAAGGATCTGTTTATTACTTTTAAATGAAATATATTTTTATTTCAAATGTGTACACTTTACAATAGTGTTTTGATATTGTTCTAGAAGAATACTATTATAATAGAAATGTTGTTATATAACTCGGAGACGGGTTGTGGTCCTAAGGGTAGTGACGCAGGCAGGATGTCCGAGGTTCAAATCCTGCCTTACCACAACTTGCTTCCCATTTTGAAAGAAAATGGCCTAAAAAATTATAACATTTTGCAAACTCGAGAATGAAAATATATATTTTTTTCAATAAAAAAGTTAAACATTAAAAAATTATTTATGCATTTAAAATCATTAAAATGTCATTTGATGAACATACATTTTATCATCATTCGGTTAATTTTATGGCTAATCAGATTGCCACGTAATATGACATACATAACATATTTATATTGAGTGATCTTATATCAACCAAAAGCCAACTTTTCCTTATTTGCTTATTGATTTAGTGAATTGAAACATCATACCTTTTTATGCTTAAAAACCAATGTATACATACATAGATTTTTTTGTTTGATAAATTCCCTACCATGCAACTAATTCCGCTTATTTAATTTTTATATTATTTAGCTACAAATTAATATAACAGACATAGCATGCATCCGATAAAATGTCTTAACTCAAAAAAATCTGATCTTAAAAAATTTACATAATTCTAGCTTCACAATGTATAGCTGTATGACCCACATACACTTACACTTATTTGAACACCGCCATTCTCAAACAGTGTCATATTTTAACTTTTCTCTTAATGACTATAGAGATTTTATTTTTAAATTTAACTAAATTTAGCATTTTTTGAGACAAATTTAAATATATATGAAGCATCAGATTACTTTAAAAGAAAAACAAAAAAAAACCTCATTAAAAATATGTACATGGTTTTAAGACATGTTAATTGAGTTGGCTTTCCTGGAAATTCTGCTTTTCTTTCTTGGATTTAAAAAAAAAAATATTTTCCTTCTTCTCTTTGTGTATTTCACCTTTGTTTTCTTCAAATTAACATCTTAAATTTTATCTACAAATTTAGATCTTCAAATTGAAAAAATCTATATTTGAAAAGAATTACGTAAGTGGATAAAAACAAACCACATAAAAATGTTAAATAATTTTCATGTTCATAATGTTTTTTGACGAGTTATATTCAGTCATAACTAACTTTTTATTTTCACTTTCTGGTACATAATATCAGGTTAGGGATAAAGTAATTTCATATTTTTCGCTTAATTCAATGCTTTATTAAAAGTGTTAATATTTGCATATTTGACTATCATCTGATATTTGATAATCTGATTTAAGTCAAATATGCGCCGTTCTGTTCGATAACTTGTTGCCCATGAGATTCCAACTTCATAATTCTTCTCTCGTAGAGAGCCCTTGTCCCTATTGGCAAAAAACTCGGACAACCGATTTTCACAGGACTCTATTAAGGCCAAATTTGTACCCCCAAGAGCGTTGGCCATAGACAGGAACAGGTAGTAGTCACTTGGTGCCAGGTCCGCACTATAGGTTAGATGCATAAGAACTTCCCATTCCAGCTCCCGGAGCTTTGGGAGCAGCTCATAGTAGAGTATTCCCTGCCAATCCCACCAAACACACGATCTCTCGCTTGGCATTGTTGTAAGTGACCCACTTTTTATCACCAGTCACCATCTGCTTCAGAAATGGGTTGATTTTGTTGCGATTCAGTAGTGATTCGCAGATGGAAATTTGGTCCATGAGGTTTTTTGCGTCGGCTCATATGGAACATTGAGCTTTTTTTTAATCCAGCCTTCTGCAAATGGTTCAAAACAGTTTTATGATCAATATTCAACTCCTGGGCGATGCTACGACTGCTAACATGATGGACTATCTCGATATTTTCCTTAATTTTATCGACATTTTCGATGACAGGCCTGCCAGAGCGTGGTGCATCATTCACCTCCACTACACCAGAACGAAATCGTTCGAACCACTGTTGTGCAGCACGAACCGAAAGAGTATTGGCCCCATATACATGGCAAATTTTTTTTGAGCGCTTTCTATGCGTTTTTGCCTTTCAGGTAGTAAAAATGTAAAATATGACAAATTTCTTCCTTTGATACCTCCATACTTGACGCACGATAGTTCACGACTGAATTGACCAAGCGCAATACTGTCAAAGAAGCATTTGTATTATACACTCACACCTTTACAACGCCGTATCGTATGATCCGATGTGACCAATAATGAACGAGGTATACTTAGTTGGAGAAAAAAGAGCGCAAAATACGAAATGACTTTTTCCCTAACCTGATATATTGCCTATAAACAATACGGTGAGTACAATAAGTAACTCAATTTATGTGATTAAGCATTCTGTGTTTAATTTGTGGCTTAATTAATTTTCCTTTTACCTTTGTTGATGTTATGTTGAGTAAATAAAGATTAACATGCAATCCATAACTCAAGACACATAACCATTTAGTTGTTGACATTGAAATTTCCATATATTGGTATTATTGATCAAAATTACCATGTTCAGTTACTTTGTATGTATGATGGAATGTTTTTCGACCTACTAACAAAAAAAATATGATTTATGCCTTATGTCTCCCCAGATGGTCCGGCCTCAGAATAAGATCCATGGTCTCACAATGGTGAAATAACCCGCATGTGGTCCCTACAACCTAACATGATTTAACACCTCGAGTACAACCTCCGTATTATACCTATTATATGTTAGCATAATAAAATCTTGTCCTAGTATTATCCTACTGTTGAGATTTTTTAGTGGAATATGTTGTCTAATGATTCATCATATTATGCCAATCCTAAAGCAAGGTAAATGTATGTTAAGGATTTTTTTTATACATTCTACTGACCAAATTACTTATTGATTTTTATAAAATAAAATGTCTGTTTTCAGATATTATAACATATTTTTTGCATTAAAAAAATCCTTTTTACCCATATTAACTTTGTATAGTACCGAGATGTAATCTTAAAATAAGTTTCATTAAATAATTTAACATAAATTTCAATATTTGTATGATAAACTTACTTTATTACAACATACAATTGATGATTTAGTTGTGACTTCATCTGATTTAACAGTACTTTACTTCATATAAAACACATTATTGTGAGATTATATTATTACCAAGTAATTTATTTATATATGTATTTGATGTTTTATAACAAAACTTGTCTCCAAAACATATAAAAATAATAATACTAAATAATTTCCGGCAGGATTATTTAAATGTACGTACGTACTAGATACCATATATTGTTTATTATAACAGTAGGTACCTGAATTTTTTTTGTTATATTCTCTGTACATAGAACTTCTTAGAGCTTGTCTGGACAAGGTCTTAGAGCTCGTCCAGAAGGGACGAATTTGTCGCAAAACGTTTCGCTCGAATTCGTTGGCACATTAGCGACATACTAGGTGCCAATACATCGCGTCCACAAGCATTGCGCAAATTCAAAATATGCGCGTAAATTGCGTGCACTCTGCCAGACTCTCGACTTGCACTTGATTCGCGATTACGTATTACGCGCAAGAGAATCGCGGTGAATTCGCCCTTTCTGGACAAGCTCTTAGCTTCCAGTCCTTTTTTTTTGTTAATCCACATAGTCCTAAAATTTGATACTGCGATTCAATTGCTTATACTTTAATTGAATTAGTTTGACTACCCAAGTTATTTATGTTTACTACTTATTTTAAGATAAATATGCATTTTTATAAATCTCATATTTTTAAATATACAATATTTTATATACACATATTTAATCAATAATCAATTCTACATTTATATTAATGTGCTCATTTTAACTTGTCTGCAATTACTTAACAAAACATATTTTTTTAGTATACAAACATTCCTTCCTTTGCCTTGTGTGGCAATTATTTTCTCTTTTTGTAAAATGAATCTGACTCGTTTTATTTTGGAAGTTCTTGATGTGTAAATATTGATTTCTAATCAGTCATGAAAATGTTTTTTATCATATATAGTAAGTCAAATTTAACCCATACCATAAAATAAGCGCCAGATTGTAAAGTGATAAAAAACCTTATATTTATTTATATAATATAATATACAAATTATGTTACCCCGAACTGACACCTGAAGTGTTAGACTGATTTTACCTTCATAAAAGTAATGAATCATGTTTCGTTTCAATTGTTGCATCCTTCATTCGGCGTGGATAGAAGTAAATCATTATTACAAATAATATTGAGGAGTCATTTTACATAATTAGGACTAAATTAAATAAAAAATGGATGCGAAATAAACACTTTTTCGTTCAGCTCTATAATTGTATTTTTTAATGAGATTCGTAAAATAATACGCATTTAAAACAATTTTCACACCATTATTTGTGCATGATATTTTATCTGTTATTCATTTATTCTCCCTTTGCATATACAATCACTTTCATAAACTATTTTTCAAATAATTACTAAAACTTGTGCATCAAATACTAATTAATGGAAATTATAGTGTCCTAATAATGTTTAATTATTAATATCTAAAAAACTAACAACATTTACATTATTACGCTATACATTGCTTTATTTTACCGTCACATGCTTGCCTTTATTGAATTTTTCATATAAAATTGTAAGTTTTACATATTCTTTTTTTCTTACTTATTTATTGCAATAAATATATTTTATAGAAATAATTGTTAGTGTTGTCATTGTTGAAAGGCCGAAATACTATTAATAAATTGTTCAAGTTAATCTGTTATAGTTCGTTATTATTGCGGTATTACAATGTTACAGTAGTTTCTCATCAAATTTATTTCCAAAATGGACTTGCCAGAAAGTATAATTCTTCTCGAACCTGGGTGTTGTTTTAAACCTGTAGTTGTTATAAATATAAACTTCGCTCGTATTACTAGTTTTATAATATACAAAACCTGCAATAACCTAGTTCTGTGCAAACATTGCATAATAATATGATTTAAGACCTTAGTATCAAAGTGGAAATTTTAAATTAAAAAAAATTATATTTGTAATTTTCCATGTTAAATAATACAACTACGTATTGCTTAAGTAATTTTACACATATTAAATACGTAGTTATATTATTTAACAAAAATATTTATTTAAATTTTGTCTAAGGATGATTTTAATTTCTAGAAAAACAATATTCAATCATCAGGCATGCAGTTTAAAAAAAAAAATGTGTGCTTTGGTATTGATCAATAAAGAAAATCATTAAAATCATTGAAAACCCTGTCTGATTTCCTTTATCAGTATTGTTTTATGTATGAAATAGTACTTCAATAAAATTCATTTATCATCACGTTCTTAGTGTTTTTTTTATTTATTAATATTTAGTATTCTATGAAATTCCTAAAAATGCATGATCTAAAAAGTTTTTTTTTTTTTTACATACATGGCCATAATTACCCCAAAACGGGACCCATTCTAGTATTCTATGAAATTCCTAAAAATGCATGATCTAAAAAGTTTTTTTTTTTTTTTTTACATACATGGCCATAATTACCCCAAAACGGGACCCATTCTATAAATGAAATAAAAATAGTTAATATAAATCTTTATTTATTTTCTGTTGGTTTTAGCTATATGCAGTCCAGTTATGCTGATGTCCCCATCAAATCTATCAATGATTCTGGTGTAATCTGAAATTGTATTCTATAAAATTTTTAATATGTTTACTTGGTATTTTATATACTTCTTTTAGTATGTAAACTGATCTACAGCCATGTTTGTATTTCAACAAAAAAAAATATCACTCGGAATTTGGTAATACAACAATATAAGAACATGTTTTTCTTAATATTTTAATCATTAACTTTGTTGTCAAACATTTTACTAAATGTTATTAAATATTTGTATGTAACCACTTATTAACTTTTCTATGTCTAAAGGTTTCGAGACGTACCCATTTTTTTGTCAGGACACCAATTAAACCAACATGCAAAACTCACCATAGTTGTTGCACAAAAATATAAAACCAACACGACTTGCATTTTAATAAGCACATGCACTGATTAGGTTATGAAAATATTTTATGTTTTGGATGAAATAGTTTATTTAAAAAAGGGAGGGCGTGAATTTAATAGGTATAGGGTGACCATTACAATGGAACAACCTATAATGGGCTTTATTGAAAGGTTGTTTGATTATTGATCAAAGTAACTTTTTTTTTTTAAATTTTGTAATGTGAAATATTAGATTTTACTTTACGTAAATACTATATCCACAATTTTTTACCAAATAATATCAAACTAGTTTTTTATGCAAATAACAATATGGGTAAATTATTGCTTAGTAATAAAGACAAAAATAGTTATTTAAATAATTCAGGTGTTTACCAATTAAAATGCAATTCTTGTCCTTCAGTTTATGTCAGAAGAACATCAAGAAATTTTGATATTCGTGTTAAAGAACATATGGGGTGTGTTCACAATAACAATTTCTCCTAATTTGCAAATCACCTAATCAATTTTAATCATAACTTTAAGAAGTTAAAATCTTACTTATAAAAAACTAAGAATATAGAAATATTTCACATAAGGAAAGCTTTAAAAAATTATGTTACTTTGATCAATAATCAAACGACATTTCAATTTAGCCCATTATACGATGTTACATGGTTAGCTAGGCATTTATAATTAAGTAGTTTTAGTTTTTTTATTGTTAAATTAGTATAGAACTACGTATGCTTTAAAAGATAAAAAATCTCCATCTCAGAACAGGCTAAGCCATGTTAGATGGAGACTATCCTAAACAGAGAACACTTTGTTTTCATTTTCTGTTCACTAGTTTTATATAGATTCCCTGTTATTAAATATGTTGACTTATTTTATGCAATAAATTTATAAAACAAATAAACGAATAAAACGGTCACCCTTTACCTATTAAACTCAAACCCCTCCCTTTTCTTTACAACTATTTCTCCCACAACATAAAATATTTTCATAACCTAATCAGTGCATGTGCTTATTAAAATGCTTGTTGTGTTGGTTTTTATATTTTTGTGCAACAACTATGGTGAAGGTGTATACTGGGTTATGCATGTTGGTTTAATTGGTGTCCTGGTGAAGGGACGGGTACGTCTCGAAACCGGTAGACATAGAAAAGTCGGTAAGTGGTCGTATACAAATATTTAATAACATTGAAGATGTTTTTATGCTAAAATAGTCTATATTACTACAATATTAAAAAATGTTGGTTTTTTTTAACATGTTGTATCCAACTTCTCCTTATCAAGTATAATTTTTTATTAGCATATTTTTATTACAAACTCTCAAAAATGATTACTAAAGAATTACTACCAAGTATTAAGGCTCTTTACAAAATGTAAAAATATTTCTAATTTAATGCACTTGCAAATTATCGGATTAAATTATTCCAATATAATGTTTTAAACAACCATTGAATTAGTATTTTATTCCTTTGTAATGATTTTAGAAAGCTACTTGTAGAAATAAAACTCACTGATCTAACTTTTGAGAGTGCTTTGTAATGTAGATATGGATGTCTAGTATATTATGTATATGTAATTGTTCTTAATAAATGTATTAACTTACAAATGTATAAGCGTGTTATAGAAAATGATATATATTCAGAAACTTGCAAATAATATACGTAGATATTTATATACATGTGTTATTCGAATATATGCTTATTGTCTTTTAATTTGCTTCATTAAATTTATTAATGCATAATAGGTTCTGCATTGTCCAAATAAAGGGTTACCGGTTAAATATTTAATTTTTTGAAAAATCAGCAAATGTAGACTTTGTTTATCATCATCAAAAATATATTTATAATATTATTTGAAGCAACGTGTATTTGTAAAGAAATAAAAAATGACATGTATTACATTATATTTCTATGCTAGGATTTTACAAACATACTTTGGGGATCTTGTCCCCAATAAATTGGATATGTCTCAGTTGTACCAAATAATGATAATAATTTCCTGACAGAAATAAAATGATTTGATGCAAGGTCTTAAGTAATTTACGAGGGTATTATTTTTTATAATATATTTTTATGTATGCTTATTTTTTAATTTTGTGATAATATGAAAATTGTATGTAATTTTATTCATTAAGTTTGCAATCATATCTCTATTATTAAGCTAATGCATTTATGTTACACCAATCTCATAATCGTATATATGTTAACATACAATTTAAAAATTCCATATTTAGAATATCAGCAATGGAAATTCGAAATATTGTTGGTATAATACGACCATAGAATTAAGAATAGTCCAGAAGGAGCGTAGAATCATATTTGAATACATCGGACTATGTCCAAAAATCCCCCCACTTTGCCCCACTTTCGCCGCGCGCATCGTGAAGTCGCCGCGTAATGTTGCCTGATGGGAAAAAATATAATCACAACACAAATGTAAGGTAAAAAAAGCAATTTGTTATTTTCTCAAAAATTTCATTGCACGCGGAAACATTGATTGAGACAACAGAGTAGATAAGTAAAGAGACATTTAATAAGAGTAATTGAATCAATGAACTTTAAACTTAAAATATAAAACAAGTTTTGTTTGACATATATTGGATATTTTATTATATCATGTTAAATAATATTTGATGTTTTAAAGATAATGTCAGTCAAATATTCACCACGGCGTTGTTTAATCCGAGGTCCAATTTTCATTAGTTCTCTCATTAGATAAGCAAAGTAGGGTAAAAAAATTACTACCCTGGCAACACTAACGAAATGTCCATTTTGTTTTCTTCGACAATCTGACAGATGAAAAAATAATTCCATTTTTAAGTAGTGCATTTGCTACTTACACATGCATTTGCTAATTACACATGAAATGTGATCCCATCCTGTTTCTTTAAGATCCCAGCAGTATTTCTACACTTTAAAACGACACAACACGGCATAGTTGAATTAAAATCGGGAGTTGCGTACTGAGCGACATCTACAAAAAAACTAATGGGTCAAAACCACTATTTGAGGAGTAGTTTAGTCGCCTTCTGTTTGATGCGCGTATATGGTTTCTGGACTATTCTTAATTCTATGTATACGACATTTCTATGTATCATCTAAAAATAGTATGTCAGTTTATCAAAAAAAAAAACTAAAATCACATTTAAGTATGGTATCTGCACTGGCTATTACTTTATTTCATTTTGAAGCATTACTATCTAACTGTTTATCCAAGTAACTATAAACATCAAACTCTAAAAAAATAAATGATACATATCATTGAAACTCAATAATAATTAGTAAAAAAAATATATTCGTCTGCTCTCATCCTTTTCTGTATAAAATGTTTCTGTTGATACTATTTAGTGTTCTCACTAATAACAAAATAAATCTCTCACATTTGTCACTTGTATTAGGTAGATGTATGTGTGTTTAGAGTACAAAACTGTGTGTAGAAAATATGTAGGTAAAATAATTGTTATAGCGATATTAATAATCTCAGTTGCGCCTCGATTAACTTTAAAGTGTAGGTGGTATGTTGCATTAAGAAATGTTATGTTGTATTTTTTTTGTATTTATTAACATGAAATAAAGTGTTTCAAAATATTTTGTTTTTTTTCATTTGGTTAGTTTTCATATGCCCAAGTTTATAAAACAGTTTTGTTTAATAACAGTTTATTTGTGAAATCGTTTCCTGGCTTGAAAAGTGTTACTTTTTAGATGTAATTTCTAGAAGTACAAACATAATATGTGTATTACATGATTTTCAAAATTTGTCTGTAAGTAAATAGTAATTAAGAGTTAGCCTGTAGACCAGTGGTTCCTGGGGTCCGTGGAACCGCTTCGGGGGTCTGAAAAATTCAAATGAATTCGGGGGTGCGTGGACAACGTCGGGGGGTCCACAGAAAATTTAATATAAAGTGAAGTAATTGAGACCCATTTTCTATGTTAAGATAATTAACAATCAAAAACAATAAATGAACTGGTAGCCATTTTTGTGTCCCGAATAAAATAGTAGGATGATTAATAATTACAAAACGCAAGTAATAACTTGTCTTAAATCATTTGAATAAATCTGTAGCATTTGATTGAATAAGTGGTTTTCATTCAATTACAAATTTGAAAGCTTCAATTAAATTTATTAATGTATAGAATAGTGATTCTATACAGTGATGTAAAGCGCCCTTGAGGTATTATATTACGAAAATGGTTAATAATAAGTTATCCATAATAATAATGACACTAAAGTCATAATGTTGTGAGTTGTGAAGTGCTTCAAATGTACAAGTTCAAATGCTTGCAGACTGGCTGCAAATTCCTAGACCGCCATATACCCTTCTCAAAAATGTTTTCCCTCTCTGTTGCAAAAAATTTTAATGTATGATTTTTATTTAGAAACTTCACTGGTCTGTCTTTAAACCTTATCTTTATTATATAATTAAAAATAAGAGCGTTAAATTGTACGGCAAAGTTTCTTGAAAATGCACAAAATATGTATATTTTAATAAAAACACACTACTTTGTATGACGTCACTGGTTCATATGAACCAACCAATGATGTGACAGCTGTAAAGGATATCCGGTTTGCTTACCGTAAACGAATCAATCGGAAGAACTGATAGAGAGAACCTCTGACGTCACACGCGGAGTTATATCCGAAATACAAAACTTTAAAAAATCATAGCGCTGATAATACGATATATAAAAATAATAATATTTTTTTTAGCTTAGTTTTCTTAACAAATAAAAAAAAAACATTGAACCTCCTCATTGTTTTAAGCTTTGTTGATCACTCATGAACAAATATTTACAGATTAAAAGTTACACAACCCCTTTCACAATGTTTATCCGATGGGTTTTTACACGCTTTCATGACACAAGTACGCATTTTGGTTTTGATTCTAAATTTCACACCTAGCTGGCGGTCGAAGAAGGACTAAATACGCATTGAGCATGAGTTAAGTGTCATCAATTTTGAGGGCTCTGGGCATGTCTATGTGTAATAATATGTCGATGGGTATATTGTAAACAAAGACCATTAGTATCTGGCTGCATATGAACTATAATAATTAATTTATGTAAACTGAGATACATTTTTTAGATTTCATTTTTATTTAAAGAACCACAAATACAATCATGTTTAAGAATTAAGATATACAAATAATATACATTTGGAATGAATTTAAATCAATTAAAATTAGCAGTCAATTAAATAGTTTTTTTATTTTTATAATTCAGATAGGTTAAAATCTAATTACAAAATAAGTTTAGAGAAGAATCAGTATATACATTAGAAAATAATGAAATAATTGAATATGCTTAAACAATATTGTTGGTTGAAAGTGTACTTTTTTAATGTATCGAAAAATATTATTTGAAAAGATGACCAATAACAGAAAACAAATATTGGTAAAAAGTATTTACAATTTAGGAGGAAAAAAGTTTATGCTCATTTGGAAATTTATTTTGTTTTTAAAGGGGATATTTTATTGATCCCTATACCTATTTGCAGGTTAGTTTAAAATGTTTTTATAAAAGCCTCGATTTTTTTTAAACAAGTCAGATTTTACAAAAACTAAATTTACAGGAATTATGTTTTGTTTAAAAAAACATTGACAAATAAATATCAATTAAAATTACATTCTTAAAAGCGCCGTTTAAACTTCAAAACTAAATTATTATTTTTTTTAGTTATTTAAATAAAGTTACAACTGCGTATCAGGTGAGTTAGCATAATTTTGATGTTGTAAAATGATATTTTAACTTTTACAAAAGCATATTTTTTGTGCTAACTTATTATTTCAAAGAGATATATGCATATCCTTTCTAGATATAAGTAAATTGCATTTAAAACTAAATAGCCCCCATAAAAAAATGCACAGCTTACATCAGCGTTAATCAGAATCTATAAATATTTATAGTAATTTATCAACTGTAACATAATAACAGTTGATAAATTACTATCAAATTTATGTTTCTACGGTAAAATTAGCTTACTTTAAATTTATCAATGGTGAATGGTGAGTGACAACATCAGACTGAAATGTGTTTAAAGTAAAATCAATTTTAACAGTAAAATATAATATTAAAAAATAAAAAACAATTACTCGAGGAATACTTTACCAAACAAAACAATAATTACTTGGTAATCTGAGCAACAAAACGTGGTTTATAAAACAACGCTTAGGTCCGTGTCCCAACATGCCTTGCGCGGTTGAGGAGGAGTGTTCTCAGAGTATATCCCGAGTATTCTACGGGATTTAAGAACTTTAATGTCTGAATTTAAAGGGGGAGATGTTTTAGAAATTCTTATAGGAATTTTTGATTTTACATTTGAAGATTTATTTACTTTCGTATTTATGTCATATATGCTATCATTTGACGGAGTATTTTGCTTGGAATTTGGGTGTGTTTTATCAATATTAATCATACTAGCCAGAGGGGTTCTCGAACCTTCATTGTTATGGTTAAGAATCGTCTTTTTTGAAGTACTTGTTGATTTATCATCAGCAAAATTATCTTCATAGATCAGTAAGGAATCAGTTATTTTCCTGATATTATCTTTTTCTTGCGACTTCTCATCTGAATGTTTCTTCTGCTGCAACTTCACATTGTTTTTAAAGACTTCCTTCATCTGACTATTAGCTTTTTTACTTGATATTAATTTGGATTCCTGCTTACTTTCTGTTATCAAAATTGGGGTTCTGTCTATGCCAATGGTTGGAGACCTTGGATCCTTATCAGAAAGATCTGTGTCGCTATCAATTTTCTTCTCTTTAAGAGGATCTTCTGGTGGTAAATCAGTTTCTTCTATGGCAACCTGAGGTGCTACAATTACTTTGCGTTTTCTTCGCACCGTATCGAGGTCAGTCTCTACATAATCTAAATTTGTTTCGAGTAATCCATAAATAGGTTGAATCATTTCATTATTTTCGGGCAAAGCACTAGTTAGTAGATCTTCACCTTTGAAATACTGGTTTTCTATGTTTAGATCAGTAGTAAAAGATTCTTGGTTATTGTCACTCACTGACAAATTGCAAAGGTCTTCACATAAGTTTTTAGGAGACAAATTCGATACGATTCCAGTACTTGAGTCATTTAGAGTGTCAGAACACAGTGAATCTCCATTACTGAGAAAATTACTAGAATTCAACTCATTGTTAGCTTTTATCAACTCCGTGTTTTGTATGACAAATCCTAAAGGAGTTCTCTGAAAGTCAAAAGTTGGGGATCTTGGATCAATTTTGTTCATCAAAGCTCTAATTGCGGGGTTCATGGCAGTTTCGCCGTATTTCTCGAAGCACTCCTTTGTCAAAGCCACATTTTTAGTAATCGGTTTTGCCTTTAAAACTTGTTTCTGTAACAAAATGACCACACCAATAAATATTAATTAATTATATATTTAACATAAAAAATATTAATAAACAGTTGGATTTAATACCTGTAATGGTGTACGATCGATATCGATACTTGGAGATCGAGGATCGCCTTCTAACTGCGTTTTTCCTTCGCCTTCGCACGATAAATCACATTTTTCATTTGCCATTTGTTCTTCGGTAGTTGATTTAACGGGGAAATTGCCCATATTTGATGATTATTATTTTGGTACGAAAGTCATACAAACATGGGCTGTATAATATTAACTTGGCTTTTATTTCGATATAATTTGTCTACTCGTTTTTCACATATCATAACCATCAACATTAACTTCTTATCGAATAAGTTCAGCGGTTATTACTCACTTATAGATAGTTTAAATATCGCTCGAAACAGATAATAACACGAAAAAGATATATTTGAACACTATACAACAAATTCAACGCAAATTTCAAAAATTGGAAATCCGTTGCGGGTTGCGGTTAGCATAAAGTAGAAAGATTTGATTTTCATTGTCATCTATGGAAATAAATATTTAGGAAAATAAACTTCTGCTGACAACACTGCTATAGCTGTCAGATTCGTCGAAAACGAAAACCCTTGAAAATCCGATAGCAGAAAAGGAAAATATTGATATTGGTACGTAGATAAGAAATATTGTCCAATATCGTGATCAGTTGCGACATGTTCTTCAAAACAAATTTTGCCTTTCTATTTGTGTAGTTTTTATGTGAAATTAATTTCTAAATAGAAAAATGGATACTCAAATGAGAATAACTGGTGATGAAGCTGTCAAAGCTACAAATGACGATGCCAGTGAGTGTAAAAAGAGTGCTGTTAAACAAGGATACTGGCAAGATGAGTACATATCGCACTTTGTCAAACATGTTGATCGCAAAGCTCCCGAAATTAACAGGGGTTATTTTGCAAGAGTCAAAGGTGTAGAAATATTTATAGACAAGTTTCTCAAGGTTAGTATGATATATGTACTGAGACTGAATTCGTGTTTTATATTTAAAAAAATATATATATATTTACACATTTAAAATCAATACTTATTGCTGTATGAATTTTAGATTACTGGTAGTAACTGCCAAATTGTGAATCTAGGCTGTGGATTTGATACACTCTACTGGAGGCTTCATGATTTAAAACAAGTTGTCAGTAATTTTGTGGAGATGGATTTTCCTAGTGTTACAGCAAGAAAAAGTCATGCAATTAAAAAAAACAAGGTTTTACTGGATAGAATACATGCAGAAGGTACTTATTTTTAATTTACTGAACTTATTGTCAACTATAAAGAAGGAATGAAGCAAGATATTATGGGATTGTTCAATTATTATCTACAACACTGTGAAAAATAATATATATAGGTATTTATGTAGATGTAGGAGTATCAGAAGCTGGCTGGTGTATAGGTGCCTAATAACCTGCTATGGTGGCTTGTTTTTCAGCTCAATATCTGCACAGTACTTGTGTTTTGTGCTTACATTATTACTATTTTTTTATTATTTACATATGTATACATTTATGTACTTGGTATGTATATGCATATATTATTTAGATAATAACTAGAAACATAAATAATGTAAATGAATGCCTCGACACAAGCTTTGCCCAGTGATGTGTTCATATAGAAAAGAAAAAAGAGAAGTATCATGTAAACTAAATAAATAAAAAGTATGCTTCCAAAATGTCTCATAAATGTAACTTTAAGTTTAATAATATCGAATATAAGTAAATACTTCATTAACCTTAGTAAAATCAAGAGGTTGGTGCTACAAAGGTCCGAGAAATTAGTGCAATTGAATATTAAAGACGTCTTGGTTCAACTCCTAACCTTTGTGTGTCTTTACACAATAGCATTATTTTTGTTATGTACTTAATAGGGAAATGTTTCTTTTTTTTTTACATTTTTTAATTAATAAGGGTCTCTAAAATACTATCGAGTAAAAAATTTTTTTTTGTATTATCATAAAAAATATTTTTAAATTTATAATTTTAAATTCCCGCAAAAACGATTCATTGCACTGGCCACAACCCCTAACACAGCACGATTCGGTTAAATTTTGCACTTTGTGGCCGTAAAATGTTTAAATAGATCATGGTCACAAATCTTGATATCACAATTGTCAAGGCCAAACATGTCACGTTTTTGTAGACATGTTTTCGAACAATTTCATTTTTTAAATTATGTATGAAAACATTTCTTTTATATTGATTTTAAAAATACAATTAATTTTTCCAAATTCCTTTCACATGTTTTTATCGGTATTCATAGTATGTGATATTTTCCTATTATAATTATTATTAGATAACCAAACAATAGTTTTGTCTTCGTACTTAAATTGTTACTCTAATGTTTTTACATTTCTTCTATCTCTTCTCCAGAAAGCCAATCGGTCTTAAAATGTGTATCAATAATTTGCATCATTCCAAGTTGTTTTCCTTACAAACGGGTGTTTTTAGATGGAGAGGTCATAATAAGAGAAGGAGATTTGCATGCTGATGGATACCATTTGATGGGTTGTGATCTGCGCTGTTTAACTGAAGTACAGAGGAAAATGGAGAGAACCGGAATTCTTCATGACCTGCCAACTCTATTCCTCGCAGAATGTGTTTTGGTTTACCTGAAGCCTGAGCCATGTCAGCAACTCATCACTTACATAGCTTCCCAGTTCCCCAACTCCATGATTATAAGCTACGAACAAGTTAATCTAAGAGATAAATTTGGTGATGTTATGTTGAGCAATTTGAGTGCTCGTGGATGTCCTTTAGCTGGAGCAGAATTTTGCGCTTCTTTGGAAACTCAAAAACAGAGGTATTATAAAAATAACATTTGATTTATTTATATTGCATCATATTTTTAAAAATCCCTTAAAGGTAGTGACATATAATTAAATAGATACTTAAAACCGCATAATAGATGGCATTCCAATTTCTAGGTAGTTATCTTTTTTGCAACTCTTTCTTCAGCCGCACAGTTCCGGTTTCCGGGAAGCCAACTCACCAATCAGCAGATCTCATTGACTAAAAAAACTTGTGACCTCACATGCAAAATAATTTCAAAACTTAAAAAAATCATAGCGTTACTAATACGATACATAAAAATAAACATTTTGGCTTAGTTTCATAGTCTATTAACAAATAAAAAAATCCATTAAACTTCCTTGGTCAGGGAATAAATCTGACTTAAATTTTAAGTAACCTCATTCATTTCTTTATTTGACTAATTATTTTATTTATTAATGGATACAGTCAATTCATAGATGACACAAAATACAATAATATAAAAACTAAACAAAACAAAAAATGGCAGCAGTAATATAAATTAGCATGACAGATCTTTTGGTTATCTGACAAAATATAACATATGGTTTGACACTAAAATAATAATGCAGGTTGTGACAATTTTAAGTATTTTTTGTAATACATTATCAATTTTAATGAGTCTAACATAATGTTTTACTTTTCTGATTCTCAGGTTTCTCTCCTGTGGTTGGAGTAATGCTGTTGCTTGGGACATGGAGACAATATGGAAAGCTCTTCCTGCAGCAGATCGTCGCCGTGTGGAAGCTATTGAGATGCTGGACGAAGGAGAATTGCTTACGCAGCTATTTCAACATTACTGTATTGTGGTTGCCACTCAGGGTAACACTCTCAAAGATTTGACCTTGGAAAGTTAAGCCATCACTTTTTATGCATGTACCAAAAATCCTACATGTTTCTCGAATCCTGCATTCTAAATATGAAAATATTGTGTCATCGTTTGTAAATAATATTAATGTGTAATATATGTGTGTATGTTATTATTGTTTATAATAATAAAATACATATTTATATGGATGTAATTTTATGTATAAATGTTTTAATTTATTTCATATTTGTGTGTAGAGAAAATAAGTATACTGGTCATATTTCACAAATATTTCTGTTGGTACAATCCATTTGAACTCCCGTGATCTTTTGGTGTGGATTTATTAGAAAGTCTGAATAAAATATACATGCATATTTTTTTCCTAATGAATGTGATTATAGTGAAGGAAACATATTTTTCCATATTAGTAATAGAAAAATTAAGTCAATATTTAATGTATGTTTGAACAAACTTGATGATGTTTAATGTAAATATATTTTTTAAATGTTAAAATAAATGTTCGATTTGATGTCTTCAACTATTATTAATCTTCCATCTTTGTTATACGTGTTAAGCCTTTCCTGCCAAAATTTGTAATAAAAAATATTTAATAACACATTTTAATAGAGGCTTTTGTTTTGCAAAATATTTTGAGTTGTGTTAGAAATATAGTAAAATAATAAATCATTGACATTACAATGTTTCAATTAAAACAAAATATGACTCAAAAAACAAACAAAAAAAGATTTATATATATTAATAATCTTAGAAAGGAAGGGCTAAATATAATTTAGGTAAATATACCTACCTACATTCAATATATGTATGTGTGAAATCTCTAATCCTTTTTGCCACTCTACATTATTCCGATGATTGTCAAATTTTATTTGAATATCTAATTTTTGCATTTGCGGGAAATAAACATTTTCAAACTAAACTACCTTTCAATTATGCACTAAAATCACAACATCTAATAACATTATGTTTATGAATCTGTAAATGTCTTTATATGTATGTTTAATGCTCAATATAATCATACTAATTCAAGCAATGTGTTGAATGAAAAGTATTACATTATTATTTCGTAATAATATTCTGCTTACACATAGATTTTAACTTTGACTGCTTGTTTATGTTATTTTTCTAAAAACATACTACCTAAAATATTATATGACTGTCACCAAACAAAAAGTATTACTTCCTGTAAGAAAAATATAATATATTGTAGCTTAAGTACCTGTGTTATTAATAAACCCTATATGTATACATTATACAACATTTCAATTTAATTTTATGGTTATATATTTATTACAGCAATTATTTACATTTAGTTTAAAATAGGTTTAACGCATAGTAAAATGTACATACATATTTTTTTGGTTTTTTCTGGTATGTCATATAAACTGCCCAATTAGAGATAGCTTTCCCGTTCTAAGACAGTAAATAAATATATTTTCAGTTATTTTTATCATAAATATTATTCACTTCAAAAAACATTTTTTTTCCTTTTTGATAGTTTTCCCATTTTTATAATTAATGTTTAAAAAGAGATTAAATTGATTTATAAATGTAAAGTAATAACTTAGATGAAAGGTTTATTCATATCATATCAAAATTTCAACATATGTATTTACAATATTATATTATTTAATTCATTTTCTATTTCATTGTTTATTGCAGTAATCATAATTTCCTCCTTTATAATTTTGATAATGCAACCTTCAAGATTCTAGTGACGAAGTGCATAATGTGATGAGGGAGATTAAATATAGACTCTTTTGTGCACAGTTAAATTTTCTTTCTTACTGTCATAATAATAAACTCAACTTTATATAATGGTAATTAAAAAAAAAGTAATACCTAATAATCTAAGCTTATCAAAGCTACTATCAACTCTACATTAGGAATTCCCAAATTATGTTCCTCAAAATTTGAAGTGATTCTATACGCTGAAACACATTTAAACATCTACGTCACATTGAAAGGCAAGTGATGGTCAATCTCCACAGATGTTTATGACCTCAAGTATCTATTATTAGGTACAGGTGAAGATTTTACACATGAAATATATGGGGTATATTGTTTTTACCCGACCTGCTGACGAGCAAGTCTAGTAACGATTAGCCGCGCTAATTCATAAATATTTTTCGTTAAAATGACAAAAAAGCTTGTTTGTCTTCCGAGTACCTCAATGTATGAAAACAAGCCATCATTATTTTACTTCTGTTTTCTACAACTTATTTATGAGAAGTGGGATTCTTTAATTATGGTGCAACAAAGGTAGTGCAGGAACAGGCTCGAGGCCACAACAGATATAAGAATTCAACTCACCGATATTGTGCCTAACATCGAAAAGATTTGCATTTCAAGAACACTAAATCATTATTTTTATGTGATATGTTAATAATTACTAAATAAATGTTTTAATAACGTTTTTTTCAATATTATAAATTACCCATTCAAAAAAATTAGCTAAGCGTTCCGTTAAAATTTGCAGTGTTGTTGAAAAAGTTTGGGAAACCACGCTCTACATTTTAATGAATACCATGTATGTTATGAAAAAAGGTTCCGACTTCAAACGTTGAATTCCTAGACCAGGACCAGAAATATGATTCATTTCTATCAGAAAAGTAAATGATAAAAAACAGTATTAAAATTTTTATTCTTGAAAATATTTTTTTTTAAATTAGTGATTAGTTAACGGAGAGTAGGAGAAAAAAAGGGCATGGTTTTATAGTTAACATTTATTTCTTGCTTCTCTTAATAATTTGATGACAGTATATAATATTGTTAATAATCTACAAAGTCTTCACCCCATTCACTTTTAAAAACGAGATTTTCTCAGAATTCTGACATCTGTTGTGCCAATTTTTTATTAGTTCTGAAACTGTACTAAAAATAATGGAGTGAGGAATATAGAAACCCAGAATATCAATAGAAGGATTTATAAAATTAAAAACACTAAAACCTTGGTTAATTGACATATGTATGTGCGTATATCACAAATCATGTTAGTGTAGTGAAATGTATATTTCATAAAAAAATAGGGAAAAAAATATTTTTGAAACCAACATTATGAATTCCAGCTCAAATGTGGTAATGTTTGTATAAAAATCAATGTTATTGAAACATTCTACTTAAGTATTAAATTTGTGTCTTCATTTAAAAAAAATATCATCGAAGCAATTCGTTATCTGCCTCCAAGTCTAATTGTCAGTGTGTTTGCCTATCATGCAAAGAGGTCACGAGTTTGATTCCCAACACGGTTGCCGTGAAATATTTATTTTAAAAGGTGTTTTTTACATTGAAATATTGCGAAGTCCCTGGACTGGCACCTGAAGCGTAAGATTGATTATCTTACCTTCACGAAACAAAAAAAAGATACTATAATATAATATAAATAGTCAACTAACTATATGAGATACGTTGTCATTGAAATACCAAATCCAGTGCGGTAGGAATTATTATTTATTTATGCCTTATTTAAAGTCAATAATGATGATAATTTTGATAAGTACCAGTTACTAGACATCAGAAATAGTCATTGTCAGCTAGTTATCATTGACCTTTCTGAGCCTGAAGGCAAAAATACCAGGAATACCCCAGCTAAAATGCTATAAATACTACTTTCAAAATATATTTTTTAATGTCATTATGGTTGTCAAAGTAGTGTTATAAAACTGTTTCATAATATTTCTAGTTTTCTGTGAAATTCATACATTTTTTTCATAAAATACTGTTGTGAGAGGATGGTGTATAACATCATCATATGTTGAACAGCACTGATCTAATGTCGCATCACCTGTTAATAGGGATAGGGAATGCTTGTAAAATGTAAAGCACAAAATCAGGTATTTTGTGGTTGTCTGGAAAAAAGCCACCAAACAGCAAAAAGCACACATGCAAACTGACCAATATATCAAAGAATACTCAAGTGTAAAGTAATGAATTGTAATGTTTGCACGGGGGGAAAGCAAAGACAAATGTAAATTATTATTGGAAGCATTCGGCAGAAACATATTTTAATAATTATGATATATTCTTAACATTGTGGGATAGGATTATTAAAAAAAAAATCAAATCAATATGATTTAACAAAAAAGTTATTGAAAAAATATGCTACCTGGGGGAAAGAAACCTCCTGTAGACCCGGTAGGGTTAATCAAAACTATTCATTCAAAAAATTCAAGTTGGGATTGATAAATACATAAACTAAAAATTTTACCTATATTTTTTTATTTACATTAAAAAACCATAAAATATAATTTAGTTTTGCTTACATTCTAAATAGAATGATAGTACATTCTTGTTTTTAAAATAGAAGTAAATTCTGTATAAAGTTTTTACTTACATATTACTGAGGTTTGTATTTATCATTGACAAGAAATAAATTATTCATTGTTATAAAATATGTATGGCTAATAATGCAGATGGTTAGCATGTTGGATTACCATGTATAAGATTTTTTATTAAACTTTTAACTAAGGAAATATTTATTGAAAATTATTTACCATTGATGAAGATAAAGAAAAGGGGAATACATAATATGTAGTATCCATAATACGAATTTTGTGAATCGGTGTTTGAACAAATTGCGGTCAGTTTTATGTATATTACAAGTTGCTTATCACTTACATAGATACTTGTGCTAAACAAACAAAAGTAGATTTATGTATACCAACACAGAATTGTTATAAATATGTACATCAGTTCTCAAACCAAATAAATTGTTATATAATTTCAAATATTTATGTAGTATCAAAAACGAAAGAAAAAGTTTAAAAACATTAATATCGTGCAGGTACTCTTACTATGCCTAAAAAAATATTCTAATAATATAATACACAAGAACATTCTTAGTTAAATAATGAAATTTAAGTGTTATTTACTACCAATTATTAGTAACACTTAAATAAAGCAAAAATAATGTATAGTAACAGAGGGTAAGTGCGCAAAACAATACTCAGTGAATTTAATTAACTACGGTACCTATTTCAATTTATTGTATCTCGTTGGTAAATCTCATTTTATTTATTTAAAGCTCAGACTGAAACGGTGCCATGTTACTTTTTACTTGGTACATCCTGAACGGCACTATACATTTATTACAAATTATATGTTTTACATGTTTAATGGATTGACTTGGACCACACCACCATTCTCGCACATTGCCTTAGATGTTTTTGATAATTTTGAGTAAATATCAAGATGGGTACCGGAAGAAATGTGCTGAAGGTTTGTTTGGACACGTTCAGAAGCCTGTAAAGAAAATAGTTTATAATGGTTATTCATAAATAAGTTGGTAGATTTAAGTATAAAAATATTTAGATTAATAATAAAATTCATTACCTCTGTACACCAAACTTGAGCCATTGTAACTTCAAAGTCCGCTGTAGGTAATCCCATTTCATGGGACCGAGATGAACGAGACAGAATAACGGCCATTGAATAAACATCCATAGCACACTGGGCTAATCTATGGAGTACAAACTGTTCATCCACAATGCCTTTGCCATATTTGACCAGAGAAGATTCAATAGCTTGACCAAAGGCATCCAAAGACTAAAATAAAACATTAAATGTAGGTACATTATCGTAGCACAAATATACCAAACAAATGTTTCTGAAAAATAATAAAAGTGTGCCTTATGACAATATTGAGAAGACTTTCGCAGCTTTTTGGATACTGATAGCTCTGTTTTGTGGGTTGTTATTCTCAACCCTACCTACATTTGATGGTAACATTGATGATAAATAAAAATATTGAAGATTAAAAAATGGTTATCAAGGAAAACATACTGAATTTAAATTAAAGATAACTATCATTCTATTGGTTTATTTGATCACATGGCGGCCAGAAGGCTTCTTCTGCTATGAAACTACATACTTGAGTATTTTCATTTTTTTTTTTGTTTTGTTTCAATCTTTAGAAATAAAACTATAAATTAAAACAGTATTATAGTGGTGTTATGATTATAATATTTATATTATGGCTATTTCAATTACGTATGATATTTACATTGAGTGATAATGGTCATTGTGAGTTCATAGATCAACAGAACATAATATTATGTACTTAATCAGAATTAGAAAATACATAATAATAGTTTATTAATAATCTTGAACATACCTTTGAAGCCGATTGGGCAGATGGTTTGAGTGGATCTACCACCAAATCAGCTATATTGGGACCAGTAGATATTCCAGCAGATCTGATCGCTCTTCTACCAGCTTCAGAAAATATTAGACCGAGATTTGCGGTTGGGTTTTTAAAAGCTCTCTGTAATTCCTTTAGGTGAGTTCCTGCATACTGGATCCCTGCAAACATTTCAACATTTTTTGTATATAAGTTTATCTTTATGTCGGCCATTATTTTTTTAGGTCTGCACTAGTGATGAAATGGATAGTGGTTATGCTGGATACCGGATATTCGCAAACCCCCAAGCCGGATATCCGGCCCATTGTCTCTGACTTGTCGCGATGTATTTAGTAGATCTGAGCTACACTGACGAATGTTTTTAAATGTGGCAAATCAAAACCATTCTTATTTGGTGTATTTCTATGGATTTATGATTTTTAAATACCGCAAGAGTATACTTCTACCTTCAAATATTTTCTGAAAAAAAATTATCCTTACGGAATTCCAAAGAATAATTTGTTATAAACGTGGACTTTAATGTTTTAGCAAACCCAATTGAAAAAAAGAGATATGCGTAGTTACACTGTTAGTTTAACTCTATACAGTGAAATTATAGCCGCATTTTAATTAAAGAAAAAATATTATTTACCTGTCAATGCAACAAAGAGTCGTAAAACATCATTGGATCCTTCGAAAATTCTGAAGATACGCAAATCTCTCATTACTCTTTCCAATCCTGTGGCGTGCATGAATCCCATTCCTCCCAGAATCTGGATGGCTTCATCACACACAAACCAAGCAGATTCACTCGCAAAACACTAAGGCAAAAATGTTGCTATATTATATAAAATGAGTCTCAATAAATATTAAAACTACTATCACTAGGCAGACTCAAGATATAAGAATATTGTATCCCAAATAATGCAATAATCTAAGTAAAGTTTAAAACATAAAATATTTTCTGCCGAGTATTAAAGCTTTTAAGGGTGGGCCATTTAAAAGTTTATTTTTATTGTAAAAGTTGTAGTCTCCGATTTAAGAATAATAAAAAAAAATCGTACATGTGGCTCCCTCTTCTGGCCTTACAGTAAGCCATCCTGCGAGTCCAGTTTTCAAGCAGTTTTTTGGTGATTTTGACGCCTATCTCGTCAGTAACAGTCACAATTCAAATTTTTAAAGCTGGAATTATTTCTGGATTATCCGCATAACATTGATCCTTAACAAAACCCCACAGAAAAAATCCAATGGCGTCAAATCACAGCTCCGCGCAGGCCAATGGACATCTCCAAAACGGCTGATTATTCGGCTGTCAAATTTGGTGCGCAAGAGATCGATTGTCAGTCGGCTTGTATGGCATGTGGCGCCATCTCGTATTATCATCGTCGATTTGAGGCCATAAAAAGTTGGTCAACATGGCTCTGTAACGGTTGCCATTGACGGTAGCGGTGTTTCCAGCAACATTTTTGAAGAAAAATGGACCAATTATGTTACCACTAAAAAATCCACACCAAACTGTCACTCTTGGTAGATGCATTGGTCTCTCTACGATTACGTGTGATTGCCAAATTTGGCAGTTCTGCTTGTTCACATAGCCCCCGAGATGGAAATGCGCTTCGTCTGAAAATATGATTTTTCAACAAAAATCAATGTCATTATTGAGCTGGTCTGTGGCCCACACAGTGAACTGATATCGAACCAGATGGTCATTTGCTTTAAACTCCTGAGTCATCTTGAGCTTGTAGGCGAATAATCCGAGGTCTTCGTGCAAAATTTTCCTCAGACTGGTGCAACTAATGGTCAGTTGCTGCGATCGGCGTTGAGTTGAGGTCGATGGATTCTGTCCTGTAGGACAGAATCCATCTGCTGTGGCCCGTAGTGTACTACGGGCCACAGCCTCAATATTCTCGGGCGTGCGCATTATCCGAGCTCGAGGACCACTTCTGTTATCCAATAGCAAGCCTGTCGCACAAACTTTCTTCACTAATTTCACTACAGCTTGGCGCTTTTTCATGACCCATATTTTTTTTTTTAATTCACACGGTTTTGGCTACACAACACTGACTTAGAAAATAAGTTTTTGATATTTCGAAACACTCAAGCAAATCAGTCACTCCAGTTTTGTCGTATCCTATGATTTAAAAACAAACCACTAGATGGCCCAACCTGTATAAGTATGCATGTTTGATTAGGGCACTATGACCTTTATAAATCATATAAATAGTACTGTATATAAGTACATACATATGTATTTTTAAAACTTTTCAACTAATATTAAAATTGTACTAATTTATTTATTGTGTCACAACTTTTTAATTTATTTTAGACAAAAAGAAATATTTGCGTTCTTATGATTTACCCAAATATTTCATTTTGAGGGCCAGTTTCAACGAGTCGTAAATAACTCACTACTAGAAAATGCGAATCAAGTTGGGGTAGAGTGGGATTCGAACCACGGACCTTTGGTCCGTGAGTCCGAGACACTAGCTACAGAACCACAACCCGATTTATATATTTCATATTTGTATCATATTTCTTTGCGATTATTTTCAATATTTATTTTAAAAAACTTGTTTGTAAAACTGATTATTGTTTTAAAATATTGTTTAACCCTGGACACCTAACGTTCGTACAAACCCAATTAAACCTAACCATTAGTCAATTTGACTAACAGTTTTTGTGGTGGATATTTAATTAGATTAATTATAAAAACATATTTATTGTTTACATGTTTATTAAATACATATTTATATGAAACAAACATTGCAGAATATAACCGTCTCTTGAGAGATCATGGTAAGCACCGAGTTAAAGAGCGACAACATGATCATCGGCGTGCGCGGAAAAAATATATAACATATTTTCTTTAGCGTATTCGTCGATGCCACGAAGGTTAGGTCTCTAGGGTTAGAATGAAAAACCATCAGGTTGCTTCATATAAAATAAATAATTATATATTATGTGTCATAAGGACAAAGGCAGAATGATTAATATTTCATATTGTATAATTATTAAAAAGAAAATATGTAAGTAATTACAAAAAAGACAGACCTTGGAAATGGCTGCTTCAAGGTGGTAATCTGTACTTCCGGAATCCATATTTGAGCTGATCATGTATGCCATTGACTCGGTGATGTATTGCAATATTTGCATCCTAGCCAATTTTTCCTGAATAGTTCCATAACTATCAATTCGATGACCAAACTGCTCCCTGGTGGTTGCATGTTCAGTCGCTTTTTTAATACAAGACTTCATTGTTCCAGAAAGCGCAGCCGCCATTCCAAATCGACCATTATTTAAAATGTTCATTGCCACCTAAATAAAATAATACCATAATTAATAAAATAATGGTAGGCAATTCACGTAAGGTATTCAAATTTGTTATATCATACAAAACATACTTTGAAACCATTTCCTACTCCACCAAGAACATTTTCAACAGGAATTTTCACATCTTCAAAAAATAATTCGGCTGTGTTGGAACATTTGATACCCATTTTTTTCTCTGGAGGTCCACTTGTCAGCCCTCCGAAGGATCGCTCTACAATAAAAGCAGTGACCTGAAACCCAATATGCATTTTTAACAAACTTGTATTGTGAAATATTTATATAATTGAGAAATATCAGTCAAAAATTGATTATACGTGTGCTTTAAATCATATTATGTAATATAATATATGTCAATATATATTTCATATGCAGGCATTTAAATTTTTTAAATATTTAATATTACTCAACCTTATCAACTGTTTTTCCATCTTTTTCAACAGGAGTTTGAGCAAATACCGTGAACACCTCAGCAAAACCTCCATTACTAATCCAAATTTTAGAGCCATTAAGGATGTAGTGCTTTCCGTCGGGAGAAAGCACAGCTCTTGATCTATAATAAAACAAAGTTTCACCTTACTGTTGTACTATTTTCTTTAAAAACTTCATGTACTACGAGGAAGATTTTTAAAGGTTAAAGATTTATACACTAAAGTGCGAACTAAATCTAATCAGGTTTTGTTTTAATATTTATTTAAAAGAAAGATTAGAGAAATTTTACTATTTCACATAAATTTTTATTCTCCCTGTTGTAATGCGAAATTGTCGGTCCTCAAGCTAGTTCTCAAATTTTCAAATTTATATTTAAAATATTAATGACATGGACCAAATGGTATAAATGTCATTCTGCATCTAACTTAGGGTAATGGATTTTTAGGCGTAGATACTTCGATATAAGTATTCAAATTGTTATTCTAATATCAGTTTAATTTTATCATCAAAATTTATTCTTATTATTTGTCAGACCAAAGTACAGACTATTTATTGAGAAGTGATAAGTTTTATCAAAAAAATTGAATTTTTTTTTATAGATGATTAATTAAATAAGTGTAATAATCATTGATTAAACAGATTAGGATTTTTTTATTCATCTAATGCCATCATCATTCGGTAAAAATTATAAAAAAATCAATGTATTATTTTTTTAATTTATATGTTGTCATAGAATATCTGTGTGGTATTAAACGAGATTTAAAAAAAAAATCACTGGTCTTTAAGTGGATAAAAGCATAGCATCGAGTTATGCAGTTATATTTTACAAAATAATATAGAACCCAATATTATAATTTATATTTGAGTGCATAATATATGGAGTATAGATATGTTTGTACATCTGGCTGTCCATATACTTCAGGAACTAGACATAAGAGAAAGACTAACATCTTTGTGCGAGAAAATAATTTTGCAGTTCTTAGACATATTTTACGAGGGAACATTGATAGTTTGAAAAAAACTATCTTCCTGGGAAGTGTCATGGTTACGTGGACGTTAACTAACAAAATGGAGTGGCTTGGTCACTAAATTATCAGAACTTTCAGTGACAAGTGCCTACAGAGCAGTACAATACCGTTCCAGATGGAGGGAGATTGTGCACAGATGAGCCATGCCTGGAGTCAGGCGTGATCACCATCTTCAAAGATTCGGCGGCCTCCGTGGTGTAGTGGTCAACGCGCTTGACTCACATGCGGAAGGTTCCGGGTTCGATTCCCGGTGAGAACACAAAAAAATATCATGTAATTTTTCTCAAGCCTGGGTTTTCTGTGATGTAATTCACCACTGTAATTAGGCCCAATGGCCTGTTGTGGTGCAAAAAAAAAAAAAAAAAGATGAGGGCTGGATTCAATAGAGAAAGACATAATATATGTTGCAGTTTAAAACTATAATATCATTATTCCCTTTACACGTGGTGGAGGGCACTGCAATGATACATTTATTGCAGAAAACCTCAATCAGTTTTTGTTACATGAAACTAAAATGATCAGTTTTATGCTACACGAGACTGTACCTACGAAATTACACTTTTTCAATAAATATTTCATGTCAACTTTGTCGGGAATCAAACGCGACACCTAGACAAATGAGTTGACCACTGGACCGTAAAGCGGATGTAGGATCAACAATATAAATCAAATCATTTTTAATACCTAAATTTCAATATTATTTACTTTTCAAAGAGATTGTCCATCTCTTGTTGTCCATCCCATATACTGTTGAAATATATGTCAATGAGAAAATAAATGAGATTTGACTTACTTTATGGAGCCAGCATCAGAACCCGAGGAAGGTTCAGTGAGACAAAAGGAAGCCATCTGATTGGTAGCAACACGGGGGAGGTATTTTGCCTTTTGCTCGGGAGTTCCCACCAAAAGAATTCCTTTGAATCCGATGGACTGATGAGCTCCGAGGGTAATTCCAACACCCAAGTCATGAGCACCCACAATCTCTACAAGGCGAGCATACTGGGTGTTGCTGAGACCTATTCCACCCAGATCTGTGGGAACTTGTAAGCCAAATGCGCCAAGTTCCCAAAGGCCTTTCAAAGTGGTTTCGTCAATCGAAGCGTTGGCGTCATTCTTAGCTGGGTCATTTACTTCCTGCAATAAACATGAAGTAAGAATAAAAATCTAAATAACTATCTGCCTTTTAGAAATGACAGGGTTTATTTTTCGTATACAATGGCAATAGTGCAAGTTAAAAAGCAACTTTATTTAGGTAGTATGATGGCAAAATGTAATTATTTTTATTTTCCAAATTTGTTCCACAAAACTCCCAAAATAGCAGAACTTTAATTTTATGTGACAAAAGAATACATCCCTAACTATATGCATACTAAATTTGATCATGTTTGAAATCACAAAAATAAAACTAATGCCGGCCAGGCTGATTCATTCAAAACACATATTCCTTTTTGGGGATATTTTTCTAATTTAAAAGGCGTGTTTGTGAGGTTTGAAGATGTTAGTTTTCCTGTTATATAAAGAGATTATAAGATGTTAATGTAATTTAATGATTAAAATATTTTGATAAAATGCAAATATTTTAAATTGGATATCATTATTTTTTATTATTAACAAAACAATATACAACAGAGATTGAGTTGTAATAAAGTTAATCATCAAGGATTTAAAGTCCACAACACTATTAACCGGAATACAACTTGACCTAAATAATTTTATTGACTAAAAACTACACTTGTGGAAACATTTAACTCCACATTTTCTGTTTTAAAAGTTGTACTGCAAGACTTTAAGACCATATTTATCTTTTAGATAATATATATTGTTTTAGCTTTCCTTCTTTATGAAAATTTGAATAATTTTTTCATTATTAGAATATGGCTAATTTAAAAAATAATCAATAATATTGTTGCATTAAGATATGCATGAATTGATTTTGCATAAGTAACTCATAAGATATTCATCACTTGGATGAACTCCTATAGTTTATTTAAAATATAAAGGAAAACAAGTATCGTATTTCATGAAATAAAAGGCACTGTGTCATGGTCTCGGATTTTAAAATATAATACCCAGTTTATAATTGTGTTAGGTTTGTCACGCATTAAGTAATAGAAAAGAAAATATGGGGAGGAAGGCATGAAAAATATTATTTGTAATTACCGCAAAAAACTTTTCTGTCGGATCCATGACAGCTGCTAGAGTTTCCCTTTGTTCTTCAGTTAGGACATCAGGGTATGGAAATACTTGTGATGATTCTAATTGTCCTCGGAATATATTCATTGTAAAGGACATATTCTCCTTGGGACCTGGAGTTTGAGGGGATGTTGAAGCAAGACATCTGTGAAAATACAATAGTAAAAACAATATTACATTTCAAAACTTTTTAAGGGACAAAAATACTATTCTATAAATTTAATTACAACAATACTAGATGCAGTCAAAAATTACAAAAAGGAATACAATATAAGGTACTCTTTTAGCATAATCACTTAATAATGAAATATAATTATGTATAAATATAATTCATGAATAAAACTACACACCTTGATGGAATTGAGAAAGTCTTGTGTTTGGAGGCAGATTTTGAAAGTTGAAAAATCAAACGACTTGCTTTCATGGTTGAAGAATACTGATTACAGTGATTACTAATTGGATATTCCAATAAAAATACGCAAAAGTATTTCTTATAAACAGTTTAAAGACATATAAGCACTGATTATATATAAGAGTCCAAAGTTCACAATATTTATAAAACCAATGCTAGCGCTGACGTTTGTAATCGTAATACCACACACATATATATATATACATATATATATAATATATAACTTTTCTTCGTTTCTTCTTCTTTAGAATGTTATGTAGAATTTTAGGTTTATTGTCCTCCTACCTAGACTGGGTTTTTTTCTTTTGGTAACACTAAACATAGACAAAATGTAATAGAATTCATAGAATTACTCTAATTTATGAGCATAAACAATACATTTTTTTATTGCAATTTTTCTGTTTATCGTTGACGGTGGCGTTGTCATAATTTGTTTTTATTTATCGTATGGTCTAATTAAAACGTTATTTCTAGTATATCGAATTAAATATGGTTTGGTTTCTAACAACTTTAGTATTTACAAGTCCTTGTAAGATGTATTAATACACGTTACCTAATTGTATAATTATTTCTCGTCATGGGACATTGCAAAAAACGGCATTTCCTCTTGTCGTTATGTGTTATTCAATTGGTAATATTTCAAATTAGTTTATTTTTATCTACTTTAATTATTTGTGTGTTTGTTTTAAAGAATCGATGTTATTTGTTTTATCAAATGTGCATTGCATTGTTCGTATTTCTTTCATCTTTCGATGTCCTAAATTAAAAAGTTTTTGTCAGTGTTATTTTGTATATTATTCATAATGTAAATTTTGTTTCTTTGAAGACCTACACAATTGTGTAGGTAAAATAACAAAACCTTAATTTTATTTAAATTACAATGAATTTCTATTATGAAATGTGGGATGCACCTCAATCGGAAATATGTGTTTCTATTTTTCATATATTATAAAAGAGATGAGGATGAACACAGAAATCAGTAAAAGCTGGGTTTATTCATAAAATAATGAAATGGTCATCGTTAAGAAAAACTTTTCTAACTTCCAATGATGACGGTCCTGTTATAAAAGTACTTACATATATAATGTTTTAAACATAAATTATTTGGTGTATACTTGTGTCAAAGCCAATGACATGTAAATAAATATATTATTATTTTATATATAAATATTTTATTATTATCATAATTAAACATACAAAATATTGAATCGTGCACAATTAATAATTCAAAACAAACAGCTTTCAGTACATTTTAGAATGGATACTTTCAATCCATTAGTTCATTATTTTGAATGTTTGTATTTAGTTACTACCTTAATTTTGACGTGCCACTAATTTGTGCTCGTAAAATATCTGCAGTTTAGAATAGAATTGGTCCTAACTCGTAGGTTTCCATCTTTTTTAAACAAACATTCTTGTTTTATTACAGCTTACGACATTGGAAAGACAAGTATTTGATTTTCTTGGATTTATGTGGGCACCCATACTTGCAAATTTTCTAAACATTCTATTTATAATTTTTGGATTTTTCGGAACATTCCAATTTGTTCCCAAATATATATTTTCGGTGAGTTAAATTATGTATACATTTTGTTTGTTCCTATAAATATATTTTTAATGACCTCTCCTGGCATTGAAAATGAGTTTTACTAGATTGTTATGTTTTTGCTCTGACTAATTTTTAGAAGTTATTTTATTTTAAGTTTAAGTTTTTTTTCAATCTTAATTAGTTTTTTAAGCATTGAATTTATGATTTTTAGTATGCAGCATGGAATCTTTTGTGGCTAGCATGGAATGCATTTATTATTTGTTATTATTTAAATGTTGGAGTCCTCAACAGGGTAAGAATATTTTATTTATGCTTAGTACTGTATATGTTGATTGTGTTCTTAAATATATTGTATACCATTATTTCATTTCCCTTGTTTGCCTTCGCTTTATGGTTTTATGTTATTTTTGTTCAGTTTCTTGTACAGGGGCATTCCATTGGGACTGGTTGGGACATTTGATTCCAGTATTTGACCAACTTTGAGTTGTAACTATGTCATCAGAATTCATACAATAGTAAAATATATTTTAAAAACAAGATAAATAACCATTTTACTATACTACTTTCAAGAAAAAGTCAAAGAGTCAATATGTTCTATGTAATTATTATTTTAATGAATTCGACTGGTGGGACACTGGAAAATCCCTTCTTCTACCATTTTGCCTTTGAAGATGAATATGTCTAACTACTCTATATAAATGAGAGATTTTTTGTGTTGCTAAGCATGTAATATTGGTCACTTATGTTTTAATTAAATGAAAGTCTAACAACAGTTGCAGAAAAAAACAAAATTGCGCCTGGTGGGACAGTATTTTGTGATTAGTGGGATTTCTAAATAGTAAACATGTGTGAAGTTTTCATACTTCCAATAGTTTAGGAAAATATGTTTGTATAGATTTATGAAAAATACATTATCTATTAAATTAGAGGTGATAAATGAAAATTCAAAATTTACATTATTTTTCCACTATATGGAATTCCCCTACATTGTTTCTTCAAATAAGTGTTGTAATTGGCTTAGGCCATATAAATAAATAAAAATTGTGTTAACCGCATAGTTCTAAAAAATATTGTAATAGTATCTGTGTCCAAAATAACTATTGAGTTGAGTATATATTTTTGCTTACACTTATTTTATTAAAGCCTTGAAATTTTCCATTTCGACTCGATCATTGGCAATTAAATTGCATATTTATTTTTAAAGAGTGGAATACAGGTGTTTCTCGCATACTTTTCTTAAAAAAACACAGTTTAAGTATATTCAGATACACCTGTGTTTGAAAATAATTTACATATGAATTATCTAAAAATGTCTACACACATATCATTCAATGTTCACATGTTTAATTTAGGAGAAAAGTTATTCCAAAAACACTTAATCTAAAGCATATAAACCAAAAAATTTCAACCAGAATTGTGCGAGTTGTTATACTTAAAAAATAGAAATGAGTTTGTAAATTCTGGTTAACTAAAAAAAAAAACCATTTTATTTCATAACAAAAATTACATTATTTAATGGGGAAGTAGGATATACACATTTATTCATAACTGCGTTTTTGTTTTTCATTCAATATCTTATCAGAGTGATAAGTTTACCCTGTCTGTAATTTATAAGAGTGCCATTAATAATATAAATCAACATTATAAATATATTTTACAGTTTTGTGCATGAAATAAAACCAGAATCCTTGATGGGAGTTTTTTACTCAATGGCTTCTCTCGAGATGAGTAGGCCACACAGTGTAGCGGTTGGTGCATTCGCCTACTATACTTAAGGATCTGGGTTCGATTCCTGGAAAGGTCGACGTTAAACGTTAATGCCAAACGTGGTTCTACACTGCAATATTTCATAAGTCAGGAACTGAAGCTGATCGATCACCTTACCTTCGTGTAACATAATATATTATGATTAATTGTGTATTATGTAATTTTGCATATGTAATTAATAAATAAATAAAATATATTTAGACTAAAAGAAAATGGCCCCAAAATTTAAATATTAGGGTATATCATAAGAACGTAATTATTTTTCATTTTTAAATATACGCTGCATTTGTAGTAATGCAGTGTCCTATGCACCACCTAGTGCAGACAGGGATATGGATGGTGAGTATTTTTTATCTACACAGTATTTTGAGTATGTCCAAATATGTGTAAACAAGTACTGTATTTAACCCCGTATCAATCCTGATAAATATTACAAAAGAAAAATAAACTTTTTGAAAATAAATCTTGAAGTCTAGGCATTTACAGGGCTTACGACCTTTTATTGGCTGGTTTGAGTAATCACTTTACACACTATAACATTCACCATTTATGTTTATTAAATATGCAACATATTTAAATTTGAGAGTTATATTTCAGGATAGTGGTTTGCTATCCTTGGGCACTGGCAGTGTAAGTTGGTGGGAAGCCAATGGATGGGGGTGCAAGGCTCGGTGGGACGGGGGAGGTGTGGAAGGGGAGGTGTGGCTCCGCCCCTCAAGCGTGACGGGCTGTGTGCTGCACTACTGGCACGTGGAGACTGCGCACGCCGCCCTGCAGGCCGCCCTAGCAGCCCTGGGCACAGTGCTGGCCCTCTACCACGCCGTCATGCTGCCCAAGGACGATGATAATAGATGTAAATACACAACATTTCATCATTCATGAAGTTTCATTCACATCTGATAAAATAGTCATGACTCAAAAAAAGCAGAATTTCCAGGAGAGCCTAAAAACTAAAGTAACACATTGTCGCAAGGGTTCGATATTAGAAACATCACTTTGGATAGAAACTATATGACTGTTAATTCTATACAGATAGTTAGGTAGGTATACAGTGATTGAGATTTTTAAAATCCCATGAAAAAGAAATGCAGGAACTTATGTAAAAACTCACAAAAATGCCTTCTTGTCATGCTCCGTGCGTCTGTTATCGACATTTTATTAAAAAATCCTTTCATAATCTTAGATAAAATAAGTTAATACACCTAGCGTTGGGCGGCTGGTTTCTGTCTTGGGCCAGTTAGTGTCATGCCCTTTAAAATTAGAAATGATTCATTAGAATAAAAAGAATCGAATGAATGAATGAATAAGTGAATTGATTGAATTTATTGTTTTTTGGCACACTGTCAATTTAAAAAAAATCCATTTCCTGTGTAATCTTGGGGGGGGAAGGGGTAATTCCCAGATCTTGATAAATTCGTGGCCATAAACCGCAATAACCAACTCGCCTATCTCTATTATCTATGGAGTACCGGAAATTAATGACTTATTTTATTCATTCAATTACGAATCATACAATTAGTAAATTCATTAGATTAGATGAGAATAAAACTTTGTTATCAGTGTTACATAATTTTATTTTTATTAAGAGCACTCATATTCAGTTATTCTTAATAATAATGCGATTCAAAACAAAGGGTGTAAAGAACACGTGGCACAATTACCCTGATGTATACTATTGTATTATTGGTAATTTTATATTTGTCTCAAAAGTTGATGGACTTACTAATTTCAGCTCGAGGAAGTGTCAAGTCTGCAGGGCATCAGTCTCTTTACTCTATAGAATTCAGCAGACCTGCGGAGTTACGTTCCGAGCCTCCGACTAAACCCATGACTCCCAGGCGAGTGAAGCGGCGCTCCGTCTCTTCGAGGCACTCAACGCGACACTCTTCTAGGAGGACATCACAGCGCAAACACCAAGCTGCTCCTGCGGGCCACACGAATCCCACATACCGCCAGTCATCGCAACAGTCACTAAATGAGTCTTATAACGACGAAGACTTGTACAATCACAGGCCTCCGTCAGTACGTTCCAGTTATTCAAATTTCCATGGTGCCCGGCCGATAAACATGCAAACGGAAACCTCCACAATATACCCAGAATCCAATTACAACGATACTTACATATCCAGACCAGGCTCCAGTCCTTCCTTGGCAGAAGCGACACCGCAAGTTCCGCAAAAAAGAAGTATTCCAGATCCTTCCATGATGAATCTCCCATACAGAGTACATTCCAGCCAAAGTGCCTTTCTGAACAATGGTCCTCCAGCTTACCATCTGCATCAGGGTTCGCAATATTTTCCTCCCCCTCCAGATAGTGAAACCGCCATGTAAAATCTCACAGAAATGTCAGTTGTTATTGGTATTTTAAGATCACAAATAAAAAGCGTGTAGGACTCCTAATTTGGAAGTTAAGAGTTACTTTTGAACTAGTTGCTTTAGAAAGTGGTGCAGTGTAGTGTGATAATGCCAATAGAACTCTTATTCTGTAAGAGTATTTTGTGATCCTTGATAAATAATTTATTGTGTTCGATGATATAGTTGTATACATACAGGGTTATCACTTGAGAAACAATTTGAGTACTTACTTAACACATGGAAATTAAAGTGAAAACAGTTGTTGTTTAGATCTGTTGTATAGTAATATTAAATTAAATATTAATATGTATAACTATTTTTATTATAAAAATGACAATAAATACACATTTCTGTACATGGGATAGGTATATAAAAATATGAAAACAAACTTGTGCATTTGAGTATCACATTATTTAAATTTTTTTAATCGGTGTACTTAATTTTATTAAGTGAAGTATTTATTTCTTTTTAAAATATTATATTATCAATTAATTTATTTGCACCAATTTGAAATGTTTAAGTTCCTTGCAGGTTAAAGGAACAAAAGTTTAGGCAAATTTGTGTGTATTTATAGTTCTTAAAATGTAACATGATTAGAATGACAGTTGTCAGAAAAAGTGATGACATAACTTTGTAGTAACGTCAAAGGAGTTATTTATATTGACACATGAAAAATCATTTGTATCTGGCGTGTTGATTATTTTTTGTATTACAATGCTTGAAACATAAATCAACATTAATATACAAAATCAGATTTAAAACTAAAATAAACCTAATTATTAACGATGTTCTTACAAGGTTACATCATTTTACAAAAACGTTAGAGATGGGACAAATTGATCGAATAAAAAAATTATTTGTTTGATGTTGTTTATGAAAAAGTATTAATGTCTCATTTTTTGGTGAACAATTATGTTAAATACACTATAATAGACTTGTTTTTCGTTTTTTATATAAATTTTCGGAAACAGAGTTTCATGATTGCATGAAATAACTGATAAAATCGATTTGATCAGTGATCAGTAATTTCCCATCACTAATGAAATTAGTTTGACAGCTGTCATTCTAAACAAGCTATATTTCAAGGACTATAGTATGTATGTATATTTACACTCAGGACCGAGTGCTTAGTGCTGTTCGTATTATTTACAGGTATATACATATAATATATTGCATCAAAAGTTTGTAATGAGGAAGTTTGGTGCTATGGGAAATTAGATATAAAAAGTGTTTACTGTAAAATAAACAATATCCAAACAATTATAGGATTGTGTTGTGATAGGTTTCCAGTTTCCAGGTAGCCATTTCTTAAAAACGTTTTTTCTGACAGCTATGGGGTTCCACTTTTAAATGGCAGCAAAACTCATCGATGGCAACTTGTGACGTCACGGACAGAGTAATTTCAAATTTGCAAAACTTAAAAAAGTTATTAGCGATGATAATGCAATACATATATATTTTTTATAAATTTGGCTTAGGTCACAATTTTTTTTTTAAAACACTGAACTTCCTCTTTTTTGATTTTGTTGCAATTTTTGGAAAATAGGTGATCAAATATTTATATTGTTTAAAGTACTTATGCATCATACTGAAAGATATCCAAGCATTTTTTATCATATAGCAACTGTGAAGCAAAAGTTTTAAACCAGTTTTACACTCGTTTTGATTAAATGACAACCTTAGAATTGTGCACATACATAATATTGTGTGTATATATTTGCAATGGAATATGTAGTTAGCTACTCGCATTTTTATGTCATGGAAATGTTGCTCGGGGCTTGTTGATGTTTAGAATTATGTATATTATGTGATAGCTTTAGAAACAAAATAATAAATATGAATAATTTCCGTCCGTTTTGTTAATTAAAGAACAAGATATTATATTTAATGATTGTATAAATAATTTTATCAACTAGTTTTATAATATTTATACATTAACAGGATCAAAAATAAAACATTCTAGTGTTAATTAATAGTGTTAAATTTAATGTAAGTTTATAGTTAGTTGAAATAAATCTCATATGTTAATTTTTCAACCAAAAGATTGTACAAATAGATCTGTTCTAAGCTTTATTAGATATAGATGTTTTATATCTTTATGAATAAATTCAATAACTGACACTTCTTGTTTTTAACAATTTACACTTTACATTACATACTATGCATTCTGATTACGAACCAATCAACCAAAAAAAAACCTTTAAGCATAATTTGATTGGGATTATATGCACAGGAGTTGTCTTCATCCTATGTAGTCATTTCACAATAAAAAGAAATAAAATAACCGATGCATTTTTTTCTTAAATTTTCCTCAAAATTGACATCGAGAGATTTACTCAAGAAATAATCAATCTTTTATTATGTTTTTAGTATCAAAAAGCATTTTCACTTGGGGATATGACATGTTTCACTTGTTTGCTTACATATTTGTATAAACCACTTGAATTTTATACATCTACCGGTTTCGAGATTAATACCTTTATCATCACGACTTACACTAACTTAAAATCACTCGTGTGATTCTAAGTTATTATAACTCCAAATAATAGTAACCTCGAAACCGGTCGACCTGTAAAATTAAAGTGGTTTATACAAATTTTTAAACAAATAAGTGAAATATTTTATTAATTTTCCTTATTTGTGTCCATGAAACATTCTGATTAAATTACACCTGGTAAACAAATACGGTTTGCTGGTACATTAAATTAAAAGAATATATTTTATAAAACATTTTATTTACAATTTACATGGTCAAAAATATCACTGACTGGTATCACTTTTGATAATATAAAAAGCTCACTCGATAAAAACTTGATATGTATAATAACACGATATTCTGACTACATATTTGGGATATTATTGATCTACTTATGAATTCAAATAGATGGTAAAGATGAATACTCCTCCTTTGTTAATTCTGGATGCCAAAGGTCAACAATGAGTACGATTCGTAATTTTGTTCCATTATGCCATACTTCATGATCAAAACTGTCGTCAAATATGAAAACCTTTCCTTCCTCCCAAGATCTGAAATACATATATTATTAAATACAGGGTCATGTAAAGCAAAATTCCTTTGAAAAACTATTTAATTTCTTCAGGATATTAAAACACTTTTATTTAAAGCTACGCAGCAAAAATATTTTTTTAAAAGTTATGTTTTATTATTTAGAGTAAGCTGGATTTTTATTCTTAGCATTATATTTCCAAAGGTATACTTTTGTATTCATTTTGAGAGTTAATAGAGTAATAATACGCTACTGAGTCACCTATACGGACAAAAACCATCTATGATTATTAACCACGTAGTTAGCTACAGTTTACATCAATACAATGGGCCGTAGGTACTCGGGTCGAGAATTGCAAGCACAAACCGAAAGCGTCTGTTACACGTTTGTTAAACAGAAAACCACACCAAAAATGTTGAATGCAACAACAGCTTAAAAGCTTCTTTTTAAGCGGTAGCGAATGATTACTCTAAGGTTATTACGGTATGGGGTTAACAAATTAAACTACTGTTTTGTAATTCAAAAATTATAATTAAAAAAAAACTTAATTGACAATATTCATTGAAAAAAAAATATATACAGCCAAACTTGTTTTTTTTTTTTAACTATCTGTATAATTACATATATGTATATTTATTTGTTAATCTTGTAAATGGCGATTGTATTAAAAAAAATATTTCTCTGGTATAATGAGCAACCCTGTAATGAGCAAATTCAGTCGGTCCCATCTTCCTCGTAATAACGAAGTTCGGCTGTATTTGCGTTCTTATTATTTATCCAAATATTTCCATTTTGGAGTTCATTACAAACGAGTTATATATAAATGTTTCTTTTTTGGGTGATACCGTGTAAACTATTTACCCTGAAGATGGTTCCTGCAATGGTAGCTGAAGCGTCGGAACAAATCCAACACACACGGTATCACCCAAAAAATAAACATATTGATAACAGTGACCATGAAAACCTTAAAATAAAAATCAACTTGTGGCAAAGAAAAATAGTCATTAAGAAATAATGTTCAAAATACTACTTTTCAAATAGACAATCTTCAAATAATATCTGTAATCTGCAGCCTTACTTAAGGACAAGATAACAGCAACTGGGTTTTAAGAATTTAAATACAGCATACATTTTTGTATGAAGAAATAAGCTGGAGTAATCTGCTAGTTTCTTTGTGAACTGGAAACGGGCTGGGCGCACTTTATCAATGTTTATATTTATTTTTGGAGGAAGATATAAATGGTGACGGTAATTTATAATAATATTTTTTTTATTTTCCAAAACATTATTATTGATAGTAAAATATAATATTAAGTTTATATTGATGATGTGCCCCTCCTAGCCACAGGATCACAACCCTGTTCGATTTAATCTTGTTTTAAAATTTCAAGTCGTTTGTCAATGTCAAATGGATTTAATAATATTTAAAGTAAAATACATGGTGATGTGTTCTACACCTAGAGTAGAAATCTGGAGGCACCAACATCTTGAAAGTGATAAGATAATGGATAATATACATGCCTAGTTTCCTCTGCAACTCTTATGAAGGTGCCATTTGTTCCAGTAAGTCCTAGATGCGCTCTTATTCTACAGTTGGTAGGTCCCGTGTGAGCGAATACATGTGTTCCTGGGTTCATAGCACTAAACTTTATCTGACCACGTCGGCACCCCACAGCAGCTTTCTCCTTTCGTACTATAGCACATGTCACGGGACACTTTGAACAGTGATTCTTCATTTCTACACCTGAAATATAAACAAATCAAAATATTATGTAATTTTTCTGTGTTCTTTCATTGCTTTAAAACCAACTCGGGCGATAGCTAAATAATGTTCTTTTTAAACACACCTTTAGGTGCTAATTAAAATGATCATTTAAATTACCTCTCATGAATAGTTCATATTGAGACCAAACACCAGTGTCTTTAAGATTTTCTTGTTCCGCTTTGAAATGAGGATGAACATTTTTAGCTTCTTGAGCTATTTTACTCCAGTTTTCTTCAAGTTCCTTTATAAGTTGCATATAAGGTGTCTCTTTTGGCTCCCACCATGGCCGTCCAGTCAGCCTATTTACATTATAAAGTGATCGCTGAAGTGGTGAAAGGAAAATTCCAATATCTGCTCCAAACTTGTATACCTAAAATAGTAAATTCTACAATGAAATCTGCAATTTGTGGGTGGAAATTCCATCAAATGTTCAGTCACCTAAAATCAGTTTCTCGTGTATAACTCTGTCTTCACAAGTTAAAAATAAATTAAAGTCTCGCCATTTTTCACTCGCCAAAACTTTTTGTAACAAATAGTAATTATCATACAGGAATATATTCCAGGAGTCTGGAGATTTAAAAAAATATAAGCCTGTTTCTGGGAGAATCCCGAAATTCCCAGTGGGTTGGCAAACCTAAGTGCAGCACGCACCAACAGATATAAGATAAAAAGGCTTTTACATCACATGACCAAATTTGTACTAGGCAAGTTAAAACAAGCAAGGATAATCTTGCCGCGTTATTTAACAAAAACTTGTATGAACTTGATTGCTACAAACACGGCACACAGGCTAAGAATAAAACAAAAACAGGGCAGAAATAAGAACAAAATTAATTTTTATATGAAGTATTAGGAAAACTGAGTTTTTTGCCTTTTTAAAAAAAAATCAGCCATCACCTCCCTAGACCGCCTCAATGCCCCCCAATGTTCTCTGGGCGTTCTACCGCTCCCCTGAAGGTCTGTATAAGAGGGCGCTATCGCCCACATTGAAAAATACTGTTCTATGTAATATAAAACTGACACAAATAATGTACACTATACATGTAGGTATCTGTAATACCTACCACCTGTATATTTTTACATCTTAATACTTGTAACGATGTAAGACCGCGAGCCAAAAAAGCTCTTTTATGAAGACTAACATCGAAACATTATTTCTAGATACCTGTGGCAATTTTTCCTATGAAAATTCAAAATTACAGCACACCAGCCAATTGAGAAGTTCAGTACTATGGGAAATTTTGTATAAAAAATGTTTTCTCTTGCGCGGTAAAAATTGGAGCATTTAATTGTATGGTGAAATTTCTCAAAAATGAATGAAAAAAATTGGATAAAAATGAACTACTTTAAACAATGTCACTTCCGAATCAACCAATGATAGTGTTGTGATAGACTTCAGGTTTACAGAGAGCCAATACAACGAGCAGCAGAAGTAACCAAAGAGAACTTGTGATGTCACAGACGGAGTAACTTTAAAATCACAAAACTTAAAAAAATCATAGCGCTGATAATACGAAACATAAAAACATTTTTTTTTTGCTTAGTTTGATAGTCTATTGACAAATAAAAAAATTAAGAAACCTATTGAACTTCTTCATTACAATGTACATACGATTATGTATTGTTTTTTTTGTTAAAGTGCTTAATGGAAAATTTAAAGGTAAACATGTAATCAATAAAAACAATTTAAAAAAAAACGTAGACAACTTAATCACCAATATACATCACAATACATAGAGAAGCGTCTAAAAATAATAATCCTAGCATGGAAAAGATGAAAGCAGAATATTTTGCATTCATTTTGCGACTCATTGAATATTTTAATTAAGTATGTAGTTTTATACTTGGCTTACGTAAAATGATGTATTTTTTGTTTTGCCATCGTTATATTATTTACTGTTTCAGCATTTACTTTGTGGAAAAATTTTTTGAATTGATTTAAAATGAAACACTTTGTAATTTTCAAACACTCTTATGTGGTAAAAATTACAGTGTTTAATTTTAAATAAATAATCTAATCAAGTCATTTTTATATGCTTTGGACATGAATAATGTTTTAGTTTTTTAAAGATAAGTTTTCGTTTTATATGATAAACTAAACATGCCATTTTGTTGTGTGTTACGCATCTTAGTTGTATCCTGGGTAAAATTACCATAATTTATATGGACACTGTAAAATGTCAGGCATTTTGGTAATTTTATATCCTTTCATCGGGAATGGAAGTTTTTTAAATTTTTTAAATATACATTTTTAGCAACCAATGGTTAAATTATAAATATGTATGTGTTAAAGTTATATTTCGATTTACCTTGTTAGCCTTTTCACTTTGTCCAAGTCGCGCAAATGCATCACCAAGATGGAATAGAAAACGCCCTTCCAAGGTGCCATTGGCACCAGTATCGATACCTTTTTGCATGATTTCCACTGCTTCTATTAAATTATTATCTACTGTTTTTATTATAAATCCATAGTGGACTAATGCCACACCATCATTGGGCCATAAATTCAAGGTATCTTTTAAAACTTTCCGAGCTAAATCGATTCTATAAAGGAAAAATACACAAATGAATGAAGAAATTATTATTTTCTCCAATAAATGATAAGTATTAAAAAATCAATCGGAAGTTTACTACTACCTACTTATTGACCATCAAATACGTAATTGCCAATTGATTCCTGTACTCGGGTTCAGCAGGAAATTTGGAAATCAACTTCTCATGAACAGGTACAGCACTGAGATGTTGCCCTATATTTTCCGATCATTCATTAATTGCACACAAAAATAATATTATGCATTACACTAAAGAATAAATTAAAGCATTTTTGTTTCACATTTTTCGTAATTTGTACAGTATCTCGAGTTCAATAAATTACTTATGTAACTTGATATAGCTAATCTAATTAAAAATAAATTTAACAATATTTAAGATGTATATATCCTAACCTTTAAATCTTATGCGGTTGATGGTTCTTTCTGCCACAGATTTATATACATTATTATCTACATTCATGTTGAGGACTTTGAGATATTCATCAATAGCTGCTTGTAGAAGACTGTTACTCCTTTTTTTCTCTGCCAGGAGATCCATTGCTCGAGCGAGACCCAATTTAGCCAGTGAACACGACTTGTTTGTTAAACTTAAGGCTGTGAAGAGTTGTACACTCTCTTCTATATGTCCCTGAGGAGGAGTATGGAAGGATAGATCAAGCACACACACACACACAAATTAATCATGTTAAATCAAACGGGAGTATTGAACATTTCAAGTCATGCTATTAAAGTCATTTGTTTAGAATAACGAAAAAAAAATATGCTGATAGGGTACGTTAAACTTATTATTATAATATTCATAATATATACTAAATAAAAATTCATTTTCATGAATAAAATAACATTATGAGAAATAAAGTTATTCTTGATGGCATGGTAAAATTTTGTGGGTGCAATATTATAACCATGCTACCAAAAAAAACACTACACACACATGAAATGTAAATTATAAAATATAAAAAAAAATTATAAAATATACATTTGCATGCAAAAATAAAAAGCCTAGTAAAGCGGAAATTCAACAATACGTAACAAATAATGTTAAGTATGACATACATTTACATGCAAAAATCAAAAGTCTAGTAAAGCAGAAATTTAACAATACGTAACAAATTATGTTAAGTGTGACTAGTGAGAATGAATATAACATAAAAGTATGAAGTACCAAAAACAACAAACTTATCTTATTACAAAAAAATCACGATTACAAACTATCATAATGCAGCTTAAGGAAATACAATCAGTTAAGCAAATTTTCAAGAAAGGATATTTAAAGGAACATTAAAAAATACAAAAAGTAAACAAAATTTTAGGTGAGTAAGGATCAATCGAAGAGTCCCTGTGCAGAATAAAATGTTTAATTTTATATCAGAAGCTGCAGAAGAATAACTGAAATATTATGTCAATATTTGGATTACAGTGTGTACCTCATCCATCTCAGCCTGAGCCAAATCAAGTTGTAGTTTCCAATGGTCATTGGAATCGTCTACCCATTCCTCGGGTTCCAAATCATCGACAGCATTACCTCCGGAAGGCTTTCCTCCTGTTTTATAAATGGGCAATCAAACAAACTTAATGTATATTCACAAAATAGTCATATGTACATTATAAGCAATATATTATTGAGCAGTCTGTAATGTGTTATATTATTCAAACTGCTTAACATTACCTAATGGGCTTGTGAAAACTAGAGGAAAAATACTAAACCAAAATATTTTTTAAATAATATACTTTTTCTTGTTGGAGTAGCTGAAACATCTTCATCACTATGTCCTTCTGGCTGGTCATCATCAAGTTGTGGTAGTTTTCCATATTTCGCTTCCAGTTTTTTCATTAAATCTGTATCATCAAGGTCTTCTGAAATGTCTTCTTCTTCTTCTTCCTCTTCAATAATATCTTCTTCTAAGATCTCTTCATCTAAAATTTCTTCATCATCTAATTCTTCTACATTTTCAGGATTAACATCTTCACTTTTGTCTTCTTTATAAGCAGAATCTATATTTGCAATCTCTTCTTTTGATATTTTTTCTAACGGTTCATCATCTTCTTCTTCATCATGTTCTTCTTCCTCTTCATACTCTTCTTCGACTTCCAACTCTTCGGGGTCCTCTAATTTGGTATTGTGAATCAACATTGTTGGCTTCTTTTGTTCTGTCGCACTAATGACCACATCGTCGTCATCCTTAAAGATACCAAAGTTTAATTACCGTCAATAAAATTAGCTAACAATATTTTACTACAAAATCTATTTGCAAACTGAAAACCGGGTTGAAATGTACCTTAAAAATACTAGATACACATGGAAAGCTTAATTCATAATGTTATACAATCAAGTGTGAATTCAACACTAATCTTCAATAATATTGAGTAGATGCACCTCAAGATATGTATTTATCATCATAAGATTTTATTGTTATCAGAAAAATTAAGTGATTGATAATAAAGCCACATATTTAGTTTGCTTAAAATCACTAAAATAAATTAATTACAGCAACTGGTTTTAAAACACGATTATTCCTTTACTTTTACATTTTTTGCACCACAACAGGCTAGGAGGCCTAATTACAGTAGTGAATTACAGCACAGAACACCCAGGCTTGAGAAAAACCTTTTTTTTTTTTGTTCTCATCGGGAATCGAACCGAAAACCTTTCGTAGGTGAGTTAAGCGTCTTAACCACTACACCATGGAGGCCGCTTATCAAGCCATAATAATAAACTAATACTAAAGACTTAAAATTTTACCAAATAACAAGTAGATACCTAAAGTACATTGGCTAACACGTATTATAGTAGGGCCAATTTAATAGGCCACATTTGACAATTGTCGGTTTTGGCTTCATAGTGAGGTGACCTGCTTTAAAACATCGATTTAAGTGAATGAATCGATTCCTACTTTAAACATAATATATGTGAATTGAATTCAGTTACTATGAAAAAGTAGGTATAGGTACTGTAATTTTATTTTTAAAATCATAAGTCGAATCCCTGCCCCAATATTATTTTCTATCGTAAATTTTAGAAACAAAATAAGATAAGTACATAATTAACAAAATTATCAACATTCGATTTTTCTGGGTAACATCCCTAGTGTTAAAAAAGAAAAAGGTTTCACTGATGCAACATTGTAACGACGTTTAGAACAGAAAAAGTTTATTATATTTAGAATGGTTTATAAGTGAAAGTATTTCGTAAAATTACCTTCTTTTGTCATTATTACAATAAATATGTAATCGTAATTGAAAAAAGTTAAGTGATTGTGCAGTTCTAAATTCGAAAAAAGAAATAATATTTTATTACCGCCACACCTTACAAGGTTATGTTGTTGAATTTTGATGAAGTGTCAAATGTGACCTATTAAATTGGCCCAAATATAAGTGTTTTTTTTAAGTCCCAGCTTGTTTATTGTATTTAAAAAAAAAAAGATCAAGGCAACTAGGAAAAATCTGTACCATAAAGAACTAAGATTAGGGGTGGATGGGATATCCATTTAGGTAAATAGAGTATCATCATAAAGAGTCTGAATTAATTTAAAATGACTTTATAAAATGTATTAGTTAAGGAATTACTAGTTGTTAAATTTTGTTTCGTACACTATCTGAACATTTAAGCGATTTTATACAAAGTTATATTATAACATGGAAAATCACAAAGTTAGTGCTTCAAATACAAATATTAATTTTATGAGATTTAGTTGACCCGTGTTCCAAGAAACTCGAGTAAATGGAAAATAGAATAAAATAAAATGAACCTCTTCGTAACGATGAACAATTTGTTTGGCAGGTTTGGCAAAAAAGGAGGGTTGCGGTTTGCTTTGTAAAACAGGCAAAGCTTCTTTAATTTTGATAATTTTTTCTTCTATTTCTTTTTCTGCGTCATCAATAATATCTAAGTGGAGAAATAAAAACATAAATAATTATTGTAATAAGAGAAACAATATTGACTCGTAACTAATTGGTGGGTTGTCTATGTTGAAAAATACATTTTTTTTCTTTGAAAATAACATACCAATGTCTCGGCATCAGCCAAGACTTACATTGGAATATAAAGGCAGAGAATTCATACGATTTACTGATGTATTAAAATGATAACTGACAAACTAAATATTATAACATGATAGGTTGGTTATGTATACATGAATGATGCAAGATTCTCGGGAAAGTTAAATATAAAAACTGAAGAATTTAACTGCATACATATACATATCGAATACTTAATACTTTTTTTTAATGGATTATATAACTAAAGATTAAGTATAAAATTTTGCAAATTTAAAACAGGAATGAGTTGATAAAAAATATTTTCTCTCCATAATAGTAAGTTTTAGAGAACGTACTATTAGGTTTTTGTTTAGTATAACAACTTTAAAAATTGGTTTACCTTCATCAGAAATGAGAGTCATTCTTCGTTTGACATCCGCAATCTCAGGTGTACCATCATCACTGTCTATTTCAAAAATTAAATACAGTTTTAAATATATGTGTGTACTGGATTTATTAAATTACTATTTCTTGATAATAACTTTGACATAATAACTTTAAGCTCAGATAAAAATAATTTTTAAATTTACTTTGTTTAAAGATAAATAAAGGAATAATAACTTGCATAATACAGAACACACAATTTACAGATCTTAATATGTAGATACCTACATGTAGGTAAAAACTACCTACAATCTACAAAAGATACCCTTTGGATATTTTTCTTTGTTTTGTTCATCATAATGTTGTAACGGTGCTTTATTTATTTAGTTTTTTATTATTTACTATTAAGCATAAGCACTTGACAAATTATCTACTCTGCTGTTTTTATTTTTTGTAAATTTATTGATATAATTTTAAGTTGCTGGAATTTCACTCATCCATGTGCTTTGTAGCTGCAAGACGATTGGTAATCTAGCTTCAATATGTTAATGTTATCAACTATTGAATACCTAAATTTTGTAAATGCGGTCAAGAATGTCAACCGTCCATTCACTCAGTAGCTGCAAGATCTGTTATAATCTAACTCAAATTTTTAAAAATGAGTTTTTGATTTATTCATTTTAATATCATTTAAAAGCTTAACTTAATTGACAAGTAAAAAACATAATGCAAGTGGGGGCTAGATTTCTTACCGTCCATGTGCTCTGTAGCCGCAAGACGTGCTGTAATCTAGCTTCTATCTGTTATAATTGAAATAGATCATAATTGGAAATGAGGAATTAGAATTCCAATCGTCCATGCGCTCTGTAGCTGCAAGACGTGCTGGGATATTTATTTATTGCACAGCACCCTTCAGGTGATTTTCACAAAAATGATGCTATTTAAATTATCCAACTATTGACAATATTTATAGCAAACTGAATCATGTAAAAAAAAAAACCAAGAGCACACACTATATTTAAATAAATGTATATTATATATAGAATTAGCAAAAAATGTACAAACATCGATAAATTGAAAACATATGCTTGAAAATGGTATTTCACTCTTAAACAGGCCATTGGTGACAACCATGTTTGCGCGAAGCAGTATTCGCATGTTTAAAATGTTCAGTAGTTAAAATAAGACATAGCAGAGAGGGTGTTAAATACACTTAAGTAAGAACATACACATAACTAAGATGTAAAGAAAGAAAAAAACATCTAGAAAGCAAATGTAACAAGTTTATAACAAGATCAAGTTTGTTAGTGAGGCCACGAGCATTGGATTCGTTCACAATGTTTTTAGTTTTTTTAAAAATGAAATTCACTTGAATTCAAGCAATTGCTAAATTTGTTATACATGGTTACAATGGCATCGATGATTTTGAAGGCAAAATTGGGTGTGCAAAAAAAAAAAGCATGCACGAGCGGCTGTACTATAGTGTGGTACCGACCATTGTGCCATTTTCTGGCCAGGACGCAGTAAGCGACCATCAGTAGCACCAGCCCGATGCCGACTCTCATGCCAACTGCAACATATCACACCCGCAATGTCAATAACTAATCCTGGCTCGTGACCTTTCCATTACAAAATTTTCTTCCAATTTAAGAATACATAAAACAACATTCAGTTTTATTAACAAAATTTCATTTTTGATAGTATTTACTATAAAATAAAACACTTTGCTCAGAGTTTGCAAAATGGAATGTAAAAAAAGTCCTGAAGTCAAAATGTTTCATATTATTATAAATATTTTGTCACATACACGCATACATAACAGAAAAATTAGGCATGTGCATACATATGATGTAAATACTAATTTAATGCATACAATGTAAATTTTATTTGTGAAATTTTCAAAACAATATTCTTTGGTACAGGCAAGATAAATACATAAATTTACTCATAAAAACTCATTTCCATTTCACAGTAGAGGTTTTCAAATGAACAGATTTCTTAATATGAGTATAAAGCTATAACTCAAAATTATTTAATAACATGGCTGCGGCATATTATGCCAAAAAATGACAACTATTCTGACGTATGAAGGTGATAATTCAACTAAATCTTGTTATACAATGCAAATTGTTAATATAATTTTCACATGCCCATTAGATAATCTACGAAATATGATAATTCTATAAAGACATATCGTCTGACTATCTTGCAAAACTCCAATCTCCAAAAATATTTTTTTTTTACAGGAGGGTGAAAAAACAGTATTATTTCAAAAACTATTCTGTTTTTTCACCCTCCTGCAAAACTTTTATTTTTGGAGATTGGAGTTTTGCAAGTTAGTCAGACGATATGTATGTTTGGAGCATGTGTGAAATCATCAAATCACTTAATAGTTCAACCTTTTCTACAGTTTCTATTTTAAAACAATGAAAACGAAACGTGTTTCATATGTATAACTGGGATGAAAATGAAAAAATCGGCTGCTTGAGTGACTTGACAAATACTGAAGGACTAGTTTACATAATATAAAGTTTATATCTGTATGTATATACATTTTATTTAATAAATATCAATGTTAAATACATCAAAATGTACTAAATAATAAATTAAAAAAAACACTTATTTGAAACATTGATAATACATTATAATATGATGGAATACTCACTGCCAGATTCTTCTTGTTCGTGAGCCAACTGTTCTGCCTGTTTAGCTGCTAAGTGTTCTTCTTCACCAGCGCTATTTTCCACAACCTCTTCTTCCATCGAGTCCACCTAAACCATTAATTTACACTTATTAATTATTTAACCGGGAGAGCTATTCTAAATGTGAACAGCGGAAAGATAAATTCCATCTACATTAGAACATATTGATTCGAGCTAAAGTTATCTGTGGAAGAAACCATTAAACCAAGAAGCGCTTCGAATATGCACATAATGCATACACATTCATAATTTATTCATATATTTTTATGATAAGATTAATATTAGTATAAATACAAAATATGCATTTAAACAATGCTATTTCAGGAAACGTATGAATTAGTACAAAAAAAACAAATACAAAACAAATTATTAAGTCTTAAGAAATAAAATATTCCCCCCAATCAACATTATTTACGTTTTCCATAATCCTGGTTTTACCTTGAAAAATTTTCAAAACTATTTCGATGTGTCAAAAAACGCCGAGCTGCATAAAAAAGGGTAAATTATTGTCTCAAACTAAATACAAAGTACGTGCAGTGTAATTGACCCCAGTGTCTAATTTTACTTAAGGCTATTTTGCATTGTATTTCGATACATTTTTCAAGCAAATGCAACGTTCCGAATTTCTTTAGGGTTAGTTTTTCTATAATGAAAAACTAGTTAGTTAGTTTTTCATTATATCCTTTTACGTTTTTAGAACAAAAATGCCATATTGGACATTTTACTAAATTGTGAAAGGCAGTTGACGCATAATAAGAATAAAGTCTTTACATCAATAAATTACGACGCAGAATGTGGGAAATAAAAATATTATTTAAGTTAAAAACATAATGTGAAAAGAAGATAGTTTAAACATTCCTTACAATAAACAGTTTTGCCGCAATGTAAATATGACAGTTGAAATTATGTATTGGCATAGAAAAAAAAGTGATACCACATGAATAAAATTTCCTAACATTTAGGGAAAAAAATATTGTATGTATTTAATGCAAATTCAAATTTTTTATTTTTGTGTTTTTAAATTTAAGTAGATAAAATTATTCAAACATTTTTTTCTTAATTCAATAAAAAAAAAAAGATATTAATTGAAAGAACATGAAATATTTTTAGTGATTTCATTGAAAATAGGTAAATATAATCATAAATCTCAATTATGACTGTTTTCATCACTTTTCTAGCAGTATATTTACACTATAGTTTATTACATAAATTTTACTGTTATGAAATTCCATTTTTTCCATCCATTTTTTATTTCCCCACTTGAGCGTTTTCCTTAATATTGGACTTTTTTGTTGCTCCCTTGAAAAACGTAAAAAGGTGGTTTTACTGTAGTTCATCAACACAATATTTCTAATATAAAAACATGCATTAATACTGCTTTTATCAAACAAATGACAATGAAATCAACATTTAAAGACGAAATAACCACAATTGTTTTGTGCGATTTAACTTGAGTGCGGACATTTTTATTTGAGGCTTTGTTTCACCTTTACTTTAGCATACTTTAATTAAACTTTGGTAGTATGAGTTAGTAATGATGAACAGGTCATACAAAAAACAAAACTAAAACTGAGATAGTTTTGTATCCAATGAGTCCAGTAGATTAGCAAAACAAAATATTATTTTAGTTAAGGTAAAGAAAATGTTATTTCAATCATGCCAAGATTCTCGATCACACCTCTTCAAATGGAAGATCCATGTTCTCTGAACTCTCTTCTAATTTAGAATCATTTTCATCCTCTTCTTCGTCACCAGCAGAAATATTATCTTCCTTCGTATCTTCATAATTATTTTCATGGGATCCATCTAAATATTCATCATCCTCATCGTCATCTTCTTGATCTTCATCGTGATCATCATCTTGATCCTCATCATGATCGTCGTCTTGATCCTCATCATTATCTATTTCATTTTCTTGTTCATCGCTATCATTATTCAGACCTTCATCACTAGCGTTATCATCCTCTTCGTCTTCTGTTTCATGATGATCATCCTCATCATCGGAATTAGCAGTGTCATCATCGTCACTATGCTCATCTTCACTGTCACCGTGTTCATCTTCAATGTCCTCAATTTCTTCATCATGTTCATCATCAAGATCTTCCTCGTGACTATCCTCCTAGTTATTTATAATGATAAATTAAGGTTTTGGTAAATAGTCATTGGCATGTGGCCATTTCCTTCAACAACCCGAAATATTAAAAAATATCCTTATAAAACAATTTTAAAATAAAATAACAAATTAACAATAAAGTTGGAGAATATTTTTTTTGGGAGAAGTTTATTTTAACATATTGTCATCCTAACTTGTAAAACTCAAACTAAAGTCCATAAACGGTTAAAAGTGTTCCATTATTTTTAATAAATAAATAAACTTCACTGCTGAAATAAAAACTCTCTCATGAACAAAAGTATGTTTGGGACTTACGAGTTTTACAAGTTAGGCCAATGATATTATTTCATTGGATTGGAAAACAGCTTTACAAGTTATCTACCAGCTTTAGAAGTCAAACAATTTGACATAATTATTCAAAAGGTTTGTATATCTTCACAGAGCACTGCATTTGGCGTTCTAATTGCAGCGCATCCTGATATTTTTTGTTACATTGAAGGAAAGTAAAGTTCCAGTCCAGGAACAATGATATATTACAGTGTATAACCACCTTAAACCAATATTTCATGTCCAGGCAAATGTGCCAACCACTAACTACATAGCTGACTTAACTCCGTTTGATTTTGTTTTTGAGGATTTTTACCTAATATTAAGTTTCTTTTGTTCTTATGTGCTACTATATATCTGTGCTGACACAGAAAATTGGCATAAGTCGGGTTTGTTGCCAAATTGAGTTATTAATATAATTTGATACTCCATTTACAGATACACAAGTAAAATAAAGAAAAGTTAAAAGATTCCCCATCATAACGATAAAAAGACAATTTTACATTTGGGTCCAAGTCGATATTTGTAAAATAGTATCAAAGAAAATAGACCTGACTCGAGTCGTTCGTCTTACAAATATTTTTATCAAATTTGTAACATGGAATATGAGCACAAGTCGACTTGCGCCCACAGTTCAACACAATAATATTAATCTATGATATTGAAGAAGGGCACTAATTTTATCTCTGGTCGATGTCAGCGTCAAACCTGAATCGTCCGCCTGCTGATCGTTGCCGCATATTTCCTATTTTAAGAAGAAAAAATCCAAGGTAACGTCGCGTCGAAGATGTTTAGAGCCAAAAAAAATATTGCCTTAATAACGTGATGACAAGAAAATGTGAATGTTCAGTGAGATTAAGTAATGATACGAAATATCTTTGAGTATACCAATAATAGCAGAGGAAGGATGAAAGCCGAGTGAACGCGGTCAAAATGCAATCTCTTAGATGAATGTGTGAGAAATCAATGTAAGACAGGGTTACAAATTATAAAATCAGGTGAGAGTGTAATTCTGAGTCAGGTATAATTGATAAAATTAAGAAAGGGTCTCTGAGATCGTTTGGTCATGTAGAGAAAATGAATGACAAAAAAATGGTAAAACAGGCATAAATGGTGAGAATGAATGGTAATGTGGGACGAAGACAACAAAGAAAGAAGTGGCATGATTAGGTAAACCAAAATCTTAAGTCTGGTCATGCCAAAAGCATCCAGAACCGAAGGGTGTGTATGACAAGATGTATGAAAGTGGAAAAAGCTAGAAACGTATGCCAAGATAGACGTGTGTGGTGGTCCATTCTCTTTGCCTACCCCTACGGGAAATGGCGTGATGGTAGTAATAGTAGAGGTTATATCAGTAAGGCGGCTAAGGGCAGAACCCTCAGGAGAAAGTACCAATATCCTTTGAGCCTCTAACATAGTTGAAGGTGAACTTGAGAAAGAAAAAACAAGTAGAAATGTAGAAAAAATGAGTGTTTAGTGGAAATATAACTCAAATTTGAACAATAGCCAAGCTAAAATGTATTTATGAATTTAGGCCTAAGTACACTTAGTGCCAAATCGATTGTAGTATGGAGAAAAAAATAACAATGAAAAAGGACACAAGCCGTAAATAAATATAAATGCGCGATTTTTTAACAAAATAAATATTAAATCTAGTAGAAAATACTCTATTTAAATATATTCAAGCATTAAAGTTGAACATTGTAAGTTATATCTTTTGTAATTAATAAAAAACCACCGAAGCCCTAGCTGCCATTAAGTAAAACAGCTGTATTTTAAAATTACATCACACAGACTTTTGCCCCTTTTCCGTGTCAGGACAGATATATGTTCCTGTCCTTGGTTTTATCTGACAAAATGCTCACAAGATTATTATAAAAGTGGATAGAAATAAAACAACAAAAAACCTACCGCATGGTTCAATTCTAAAGTATGTTCATCATGGTGATCGTCATGAACTGGACCTTCATCTACCCAGCCATCAAATACTTGAGCGTAGCGTGACTCTCCCACTGGTGTGTCCACTTTAATAAAATAAAATAATTTATATTTATATGACAACAAAAGAAAAATCAATGGTGGTAGTATTACCACCATTTATATACATAATATGAAAACTGGACATGCTAATATTTTAATAACTTTGATATTTTTTTAATAAACCTGTTAAGATTTACTGCGAGTACAATTTAAAAAAAAAATTAAATATTATATATTAATATTAAGTCAAGAAAATTAAACATCCACCATGACCTTCAAAACTGCTTTTGGCCCTCTGTGTAACCATAATGAGGATTATAATGCTCCAGTAAAAGTACAGAAATGCAGATATTCTGATCTTTATTGAAAAGTTAATAAAATAAAATACATAAATAAAACATCATTTATTTTATTTATTTAATAGCATAATTATACATTTTTACAATTAAAAAAATATTTCACTTGTTATATTTTTACTAAAACTAAAATCCCACCAAACCACTTTTTGTAGCTTGTTGGTGAAGATTATATTTATACTGACTTAATAATATTATTTACATTTATAAAAACAATAAACAGATAAAAATTAACAGCCGGAAAGATCAGAATAAACATGTTTATACAAATAATAATATTTAAATTTATTTTTTAAATACAAGAAAATATATGAAAAATTAAAATATTTACACCTAAGCTACTATTCATATATAAACTCTTGATCGAGTAGCCACTCTCTTATTTTGCTCTTGTTACAATGTGAGTTAAATTTAAGTTCTTTTAGTAATAAATTGAAAATTCTAGGTACTAAATATTTGAGAGTTCTATTTCCATATTTATTACATACTTTTGGTACTACCAAGCCATCATTTGACGTGAAGCGTGTATTATGGTTATGTTTGAGAGGAAACTTGAATGTATTACTATTAAATTGTTCCAAAATGATGCAAAGCCACAGTAGTCCTCGAACAGGCAGAGTTTTTATTGTTTTGTGCAGGAGATCATTATAACTTCTTCATCATCATTCCCTTTTCGCACCTAATGGGACATAGGGCATTGCATTGGTACACCAATCACAGCGTATCTTGATCATTTTTGTCACATGAAGGAGGGATGATCAGTCTTACGCTTCAGGCACCAGTCCAGGGACTATGAAATATTCAGGTGTGAAAACACCCTTTTAAATAAATATTTCATATCAACCATGTCAGGAATCGAACCCGAGACCTCTCGCATAGTAGGCAAACACGCTGACCATTACACCACGAGGCCGACAATAAAACAAATTTGTTTTTAACCACATTTTTTTTTTTTTACCAACCGGTTTCAAAGCTAAACAAGTTTCTTTCTCAAGGTTTACTTAACTAATGAATTCTTTCATATTATATTTTATCAGTATGCTGCCAATGAAACAAAATTTTAAAAATTAGCAGTTAAAAACAAAGTTGTTTTATTAATTTTACTATAGTGAAAGGTAGTGCTTCAAATATATAAGTTATATGTTGTTTGTTACGCTTTTTTTCATGTTGTGTTTGACCATGATGAATAAGGTCTAACTATATTTACCGTGTTTAGGTCAAAGGCATTAAACCACACTATTTCAAATGTGTTTTAAACCAATTACGTAGGTCTTATATACATTCTAGCTAAAGGATTTGAACCGCAAACTGCAGACTTCAATTCTTTTGCCAGAATATGTACAAGATCTATTGCAATTGGTTTAAAACACATTTGAAATAATGAAATTCCTTTTTTGAGAATTGTGGGTTAATGCCTTTGACCTAAACACGGTTGATATTAATCAGAAAAATACAAGTTAGCTTAATATGTACATTCCAACTCAACATAGGACCAAAAGTCTAGTGGATTTGGAACATAGTACCTATGATCTCGACTATGTTTCAACATTTTTGTATGTATATAGTGGGAAATGTAGATATGTTATTAGGTGCAAATACCATACTCCCAGGCTTTACCTGGGTTTAAGCTTGGGCCGTTTCGCCAGCTATGCGGGTGGGTAACCGGCGGAACGGCCATTCTACATTTGTCTCTCATATATTCCTGACATAATAAGCTAATCCACTCATATATTTTCAATATGTGATTCATTGTAGTAAACTAATAATAACAAGGTTAATTTCACCATAGGAAAACATGTATTATAAAGTTAGGGTACAAAATATAAACAAATAATTAAATACAGGAGAGTAATGATTTATAGAAGTACCTAAAAAAGACGTCAGTTTATTTAATATGTTAAATAATACTTACAGTCCGTTAGACCTCGGTTCTCTATTATGATAAGTCCAATAAGGAATACGAGTACACCGAGTAGCATGAAGAAGACGATTTTGGCACACCAGTGGCCTCCAGTACCACCCTCATGATGTACGTGAATCACTGAGTCTCCATCACTTGCTAGAGAGCCGTGCGATGGACTGTGCGTAGATTTAGTTGGCCCGATACCTTCATCTGACTCATCTACAGCAAACAGTTTGCAATCAATATTACAAATAATTTCCAGAACATCAAAATATATTTTTAATAAATATTATTGTTTTCCAACATAGGAATCTATATTTTTTTATTGTTTTCAGAACATATAATACATAAATAAATGTTTACATATTATATTTATAACTTATTCCGGGACAAAGACAACAATTTTCAAAACATAAAATAAAATCATATTATGAAGACACAGTAAACAAAAATATTAAAATTATCTTTCATATTCTCAAAAAACTGATTTAAGAAGTAGTCTTTAAAGGGCTTTACTTTTTAGGATTAAGATGTCCTTTTTTCATTAATTTCACTGGGCAGTTTATTATACAAAAGCTGGGCAATTTATTTATTTACTTTTTACCGAACTTTGTAGTGATCGACTGAAACAAGATTTTCAACCGAAACTGAATTTTGTCTTCTGTTCTAATTTTTGCCAAAACCGAAACTTATTTCAATAAGTCAAAAATCACTCCAAATCTCCCAAATATTGTTCACTAATCTAAAGTAAGTGTTATATAAAATACACAATGAAATAAAAGGCATAAATTTAATGGTTGGTTGTAATGTTATACATATAACTTATATGCAACAGTTCTTTAGTGTGCTCTATAGGAACATTAACTTATTAACTATAAGTTCTATCCATCTTAGAACAGGCTGAGCCATGTTAGATGGAGACTATCCTAAACAGAGAACGCTCCGTTTTCATTTTCTATTCACTAGTTTTATATAAATTCCCTGTTATTAAATATGTATACTTATATTATGGAATAAATTTATAAAATAAAAAATAAATAAAGGAATAAAAAAATATATAAATATAAAAGATCTGTGAACTCACGAGAACTAGAGTCACGAGCCGTAAAATGCATCCGAGTACAGCCAAATGTAATCCGACACATCCCGATCGCAGGTTTTGGCTGAGCCAAGTTTTGGCCAATCGGAAATTCATTTTACTGGCCGAAACTGGCTGAAACCGAAACCGAGACTCCGGTCGGTCACTAAAACTTGGTTGATCAAAAAACCTTTTATTAAAAGTTTTGGAATTGTGCTTACTGTGATCATAAATGTTGCTATTCAAATTAATATTTGAATTTGTGCAAGCTGAGAATTTAAGATTATTTGTAGCTTCTTCTACTTTTGTACATTTCATTATGCATGCTTTTCTATTATGTAGACTATAGACTTTTGAAATAGCCAGATTTAAGATTTTGATTTATCTTATTATGCCATTGTGTACATCCTACGCTTTAATTTATAATCTAATATATCAGGTTGGGGGAAAAAGTCATTTTGTATTTGGCGCCGTTTTTTTTCAACAAAGTATATCTCGTTCATTGTTGGTCACATCGGATCATACAATACGGCGTTGTAAAGGTGTAAGTGTATACTTTAAATGCTTCTTTGACAGTATTGCGCTTGGTCAGTTCAGTCGTGAACTATCATGCGTCGAGTATGGAGGTTTCAAAGGAAGAAATTCGCCATATTTTACATTTATACTACCTGAAAGGGAAAAACGCGTTGAAAGCGACCAAAAAAAATTGCGATGTATACGGGGCCAATACTCTTTCGGCTCGTGCTGCACAACAGTGGTTCAAGTTATTTCGTTCTGGTGTAGTGGAGGTGAATGATGCACCACGCTCTGGCAGGCCTGTTGTCGAAAATGTCAATAAAATCATGGAAAATATTCTAGATAGACCGTCATAGCATCGCCCAGGAGCTGAATATTGATCATAAAACTGTTTTGAACCATTTGCAGAAGGCTGGATTTTAAAAAAAGCTCAATTTTTGGGTGCCACACGAACTGACGCAAAAAAACCAAGCGGACCAAATTCCCATCTGCGAATCCCTGCTGAATCGTAACAAAATCGACCCATTTCTGAAGCGGATGGTGACTGGTGATGAAAAGTGGGTCACTTACGACAATGTCAAGCAACAGAGATCGTGGTCGAAGGCCAACGAAGCGGCCCAGACCGTGGTCAAGCCAAGACTGACAGCCAAGAAGGAGTTGCTGTGTGTTTGGTGGGATTGGCAGGAAATACTTTACTATGAGTTGCTCTTCTATAGCCAAACGCTCAATTCTGCTTCTCAAAAATTAGTTGTTCGAGTTTTTTGCCAATAGGGACAAGTGCTTCTATGCGAGGGGCATTATGAAGTTGGATTCTCGTTAGCAACAAGTTATCGAACAGAACGGCGCATATTTGACTTAAATCGGATAATTGTAACACTTTTTATAAAGTATTGAAATAAAGCGAAAAATACGAAATTACTTTTCCCCCAACCTAATATATACCTGTTTAACTCTTAGAGTAATAATTTGATCCCGCTTAAAGAGAAACTCTTCAGCTCTATTGCATAGGACAAAAGTTTGGTTCTTAGTTTGACAACAAACGTGTAACGGGCGGTTTCAGTTTGCACTTGCAATTCTCGACCTAAATACATACGACCTGTTGTATTGCTGTAAACTGTAGCTAACTTCGTAGTTGATAATCATAGAATAGTTTTTTTTCCATATGGGCTACTATTAGCATGTGGTGTATTATTACTCTAATGTTTAACCATTCTTCTAATATTTTTTTGTTCCATTAAACAAGAGAAGGCATTTTTATTTAACACATCCATAACATGCCAATTCTACCATACGCAACAAATGATTAAAGTTAACAAGGTACATAGGAATTGGGTTGGGGTTTGAAAAAAATACAGTGAAACCCTGATAAGAGAGAAAATGTGTTCCATCCTAAGTGGATTGGAATTATTGGAGTGGATTGGGATTAAGTGGATGGAAGCTATTGACCTTTTTTTGCATTGTAGAAAGTTTAACTTGACAAGAGTCGAGATCTCAAAACCAGAGTGAGTGTTAATGGAGTTTGTGTTATTTGAGAGCTTTCATTCAAACAACTTTTATGAGAAATCATTTCTAACAAGGTTTCTTTTAATTTTCTTTGGAATTGTAATAGAGGAATCTGGATAAATGTCATTGTAATTAAGAATATTAAGTAAGGATTTCATTTTATACAGAATGGTAATTTTTTTACTGGGGCATACTTATGTTGTTTTAATCAAATATATGTTACACTTGATGGAATGCTTGCTTAAATACTTAAATAGGAATTGGGCATCAGTCATGGTGATATATTTTACCTCCGAGACTAAGCTTACGAGCAATATACTCAGCTTCAGCTTTTGATCTTTCACTGCTCGAAGCATCTGTTAAAAAAAACATATTCATACACTTCATTAAACAATATTTTTGACTACGGCAATCAGTTTGCATTAAATTAGCTGTGTAAGTATATGATAAGATTGTTATCTATTGTTTGCAGGGTTTAATCGGTATTTTCATCTCGTTCTGTAGTTCAGTGACAGAACATTATTTTACACATTTTATGCAAAAAAAATCATCTTTTATAAATAAGGCGCGTGACTAGAAAATAAACACATTGTAAATGTGCTCCTAAATGAGGTATCTATTTATATCTTGGATAGAATGCCAAATGTTAGGATGAAATACAAACGTGAGTGGATGTAAAATATGATAAGAAACCTTTGTAACGACGCATTAACACTAAGTAAAGATTTAATATAATTATAATAATAAATACAGTTAAATGAGATCTAAATTAAGATCAACAGTGTACTTTTTTTATAATATAAGCATTTATTTATCACCAATAAAACAAATATTTGTACTCGAATTGGTAAAGATATGAATAGGGTCATGAAATTTACAAACCTTTCTTTTTTCGTTTATCTTTTCGCTTTCTTGGTTGCACGTCTCCTGACATTTTAAAAACTAAATTACTAATCAAACTTTAATAAGGTTAGGGGAACGTACATGCTCGTAAAATCACTTTATCCCGAAACGAACTTTGTGAAAGTTTGTAATGAAATTATTTGAGCTAAATTTAATTATAGAAAACAAGTCTTCCTTGTCAAAAGCGTGATCGTGATCAACGTGATTTTGAAAATTCCAAAACCCCGGTTCTATAAATAATTAGTTGGAAAAAGATCGCGCAACCGCGCAACATAAAACCAAAAACTAATGAAGAAGAAATCTCGAAATTTGAAATCAAAATGTAGATTTTATTGTCTATGAATAATATTGTCGTTTTTTCTCATAAAAAATAAAATTAAAATCATGTAAAATTAAAAAAAAAAAACAGTTATAAAACAAACAAAAATCAAATAAAAAACAGATATATGTCCTCATATCATATTATCTCTTTTCTATAATACACTCGTTTTACTAGAAGTTTAGAAGTCTAATAAATTCTACACCATCGTTTTCTCATCCGTGCTCCGTGGTGGACAAAACACTGCATCGGTACTGAAATTGCGATGTGCCAGCAATAACTAAGAACTAGTAAGAATACAAGATGGGCAGTTTTACGCTTCAGGTTCCGGTCCAGAAATTACAGAACATTGGAGCGTAGAACCATTTAAAATCAGTATTTCATACCCACCTTGCCAGGAATCGAACCTAGGACTTCAATTATTAAAGGCAAACGCGCCAACCACTACACTAGAGGGCGGATCATTTCCTTTTTATTAATTAATGATTCCCATTTTAATCTTAGGAGGTATTAATAAATTTTAAATGTATATTGTAATATATCACTATAGTCTAACTTTATTTAAATTTAGTTTTGTCAAAAATATATAAAGTATCAATGATTTTAACTTTTAATACTACGAAATTATTCATAAGTTCGTGTTAAAAAGAAACAACAAATTAAATAATTAAAAAGTGAAAGGGATAAGGAGACAGAGCATTGCTCGGGCGTTTATATAATAAAACCACGACAGCCCTTGGAAAACGAGATGGTCCGAAAAGATGATGATCGACTGATGAGTCGAGAGTTGTAGGGGCTTTTAAGTGAACGGGAGTTGAAATGGCGATGTCAAACGGATCCTCAGTCCATGCCGAAAATAAACGCATTGAAACGTATGTACAATGTAGCCAGCCGCGCTATATAACAGATCTCGTGGAATCCGACTGCTCCACGAGGGTCATCGGAGGCTGCCTTCTAGCCGCAAAGGTCCCTTCACATCTCTAGGACATCGATCGTCCTCCATGGAACGCCAGTTTCCAGCACCACCAGCGCGTTTGCCCCATCCACGGCCACCCAGTCTTCCAGCTGGCTGTCGTTACCAACGAGACCGAATTCCATTAGCCGTTCAAGTCTCTATCCATGGCAGATCTCCACCGAGGACATCGCACAGCTTGTGCTCTTCCGCGCACAGCATCCGGACCCGGATTCGTCAACTCTCCGCATAGTGAAACCACCGGTAACATTGTGTTAGAAATATATAATTTAAGAGTGACATTTATAAACTGCGTTAGTGTAAGGACCATATTTTTTAAAGTAAATTATTTTTTTCATGTTTGTAACTAGTCCTAAGCCATTTTCCATGTTCTAGATAAATAAAAATTATTACTTTCCAATTTACACGTTTTCAAGATAGATTTAAGTTTTTGAATATTTTTTTGGGCGTTAAATTCATTTGGGTGAAATTAGAATTACATAACTAAGACGGGAAATTAAAATAAGGAAAACACATGGTAAAGTAACTTTTTATCCCACATATCCGATATGGCACAGGGAAGACGCGATCTTCTATTTAATCACAAGTTTCCGATCGGGGGATGTTCCCGCTTCCTCTCAGTTAGCGGAGAGACGGACAGCTTTCGTTTATTCATACGCGCGAACGCGGAACTTGATTTTATTGCCTCCGAGAAAATTAAATCTCTTTTTTTTTTTTCTCAACCTCGTCACCATCTCTCAATAAACAAACTACCCCATCCCGATAATATGTGTATTCTGTCATCCCGTCATCCGATATATTACGATAGACTAAAAATTAAAAAGATATAACGAATATATCTTTAGTCCTGTGGTATAATCTCTGGTCTTGTGATGATAGTACTGTCATCTGTCAAGCCTCAAGTCCGTCCGCCAAATCTAAAACTTAGAAAAACAGAGAACGGCCAACGGTGTTTTTTTTGTACTAATATAGCGGACTGACGTGATAAAAAATAACTATTTACAAATGTTCCCGTACAGAGAATAATGCAATTTTATGACGTTTTGAAAAAAACACAGTTTATTAAGATAAGTTTACTTCATATTTCAAGTAATTTGATGTCGAAATCAAAGAAAATAAAAACAAATTGCACCAAAAAGAATACAGATGAAGCGGTAATTATTTGAAATTATCTGACCCTCATCAAATATCACATGTTTTGTCTTACAATGTATGAAATTCCTGTTAAAAACTAATCAATAATTTTCTAGATGCCAGAAGCATGTAGTTCTATTAGCGAAGATAAAAATGGAAATATTTTACTGAAAATTTTGGCTAAACCTGGAGCTAAGTTAAACTCAATCACAGGTAGAGTGGAAATTGTTTTGAGCCAAATAAATAATTTACAAGTATTTCAACCCTAGAGTAATAATGATGGTAATACGAGAGCGCGCATTATTATTATACTTTAAAACTGATAAAATAATGATATTAATTTATTAAAATTACGATTTCTTTATCTACTACATTTTTTATGGTAATAGATTTCTCTAGATTATGCGTGGTCTGCCTAACTAGGTGCAACCTGCTTTAAGGCAGACATTTTCTTTTTTTTTATGAAATGTATTTTCAAATGTTCTGACTTCTCTCTATCAAAGTCCAGTTACCAATTTTTTGTAAACGCATTGAATTGGATCTGGGTCATAATTTTACAATGTTTGGGCAATACATTGTATATTAAATGCTTCTGTATTTGTGCTTTCCATGTTTAGTATTAATATTATTTGAATCAGCTCTTTTTTTTAGTATACTGTATTTAGCTTCTATTTTAATTTTGTTACTCTCCTACAGGTTGAATAAAGTAGTAAAGGTGATTTTAGTTATGAAAACATTTTTACTTATAAAAATAAAATAAAGACTAATGAAAAACAATAATGATAGCAGGTTTACCAGCTGCTAAAATTTTAATATTGTTATTAAATATGTATTAAACAATATTTTTTTTATGTGCTCATTCTGACTAACTTATGACATATTAAAAAAATATATGCATACCCATTTGAATTAAATCTACAATTAATGTATTACAACAGAGATGAAGAACATTTTAAAGAATGTAATATGGAAGTCTAGGCATCTACAGGGCTTATGAGCTGTCATTGAATCCAGTCCTTGTCTACAAAAATTTGGACACACTCAAAATATTGTTGCTAAATCTATAATGAAGTTCAGTGCCTTTTTTATCTTTTTTTATTTGTTAATATAATATTAAACTAAGCCAAACTTTTTTTTTATAACTCCGCGTGTGACGTCAGAGGTTGTTCTCCGACAGTTCTTCCGATTGGTTCGTTTACAGTGACCGAACCGGATATCCTTCAAAGCTCTCATATCATTGGATGGTTCATATAAACCAGTGACGTCATTCAAAGTAATGCGTTTTTATTAAAACATTTTTTTTTTTTTGTACATTTTTAAGAAATTTTACCGTACAATTTAATACTCTAATTTTTACCGCACGCAAGAAAACATTTTTGTATCCAATTTCCCGTAGGGCTGAAGTTCCCCATTTTAAAAGAGTATTTTTATACAGTCGAACTTGGTTATTACGAGGAAGATGGGACCACTTGAATTTAGTCGCTATAAGTGTTACTCGTTATACCAGAGAAAGGTTTTTTTTTATACAATCGCTATTGCACATTGTCACTAAGTAAATACATATGTGTACATATAATTCATACATAATTTTTTACATGGGTTAAACTTCAAAAGTCGCTGTAAATTGTAAAAATGTGCCAAACCGGCACTTACTAAGTTCACAAAGCTTGGATTTTTTAAAAACCATGCGTGTGCATTTTTCATTGTCAGCGAAAAATCCAATTAGGTACTTAGACACTTACATAGTTATCATAAACATAATCCGATCCCAACGCCCGGCGGTATTTATCCTTTACGTTAGCCGACTGTTTAGATTTTATTACTTAGATTCTTATTTCGAGAATGATGTTTTTAACAATTGAATATTTTTTGTATAATTATTTTGTTCGGTATGTCCGAGAAGTAGCTCGTTATAAAAGTGAATAATTGTATGGAGAAAACCATGAACTAAAATGTCAACTAATGTTTCCTCGTTACATCCGAGATCTCGCTATTTCCGTGATCGTTTTAACCGAGTTCGACTGTATATTATGTATAATACATTATGCATGTTCACTTTTGAATCAGGTGTTTGATATTGACTGTATTCAAAAATAAAACCAGAAGGTAGTTAAGTAAATAAAGTTGGTTATGTGTTATTTTAGATATAAGTGAATCTGGGATTGGAGTACAAATTAATGCACCCCCACTTGAAGGAGAGGCCAATATAGAACTTGTTCGCTACATGGCAGAAGTTTTAGGACTAAGGAAAAGTGATATTTCATTAGAAAAGGTTTTTTTACACCCCGCTATTTATTTTTATGGCTACCTATTTATTGGGCTTAATTCTTTCAACAATTTAAAATAAAAAAAGTCAAATGATAAATTAGAAATCCAATAAAAATATTTGAATATATTCTAGCCCTTAAAATATTTGTCTGCTAGACATATCGTCGCGTTGGATTCATAATTGTTTTGAGACATAAAAGTTTGAAATGAAGAATTTTTTTTTATAATATTGTCTCAATAAACTTAATTATAAGGATTTACTTTGTTTTTCTTTCAAATTTTGATGCAGATAGAACCGATATATAAATATAATAAAATTTCAATGTAAAAAAAACATATTTTGCTAGATAAAACCTCGTTTCCCCAACACGACGTTATATATGTCTAGAAGATAAATTTAACAATGACATTTTTTCCTTTCAATACTTTCGATTAATATTTTGTCTTTTAGGGAAGCAGATCAAGACAAAAAGTCATAGCGATTTCAAAGGGAGTTTCGAATTCTACCGATGTTTTATCTAAAATTAAGGAAGTTATGAAGAACAGATAAGTAAAACACTTTTAGCTATGTAAAATAAGCTTGAAATCACATGAAACAATTTTCGAAAGGAACAATAAAACCACTTTAAACATTTTTATCACTATTTTTATTTTCAGCAGGAGATATAAAGTCACAAATTACTGAGATGAAAATATGTATTATGATAATTATAGTAACTATTTAAATACAAACCATTACAAAAAACAGATATTTCACATCTTACCAAGCTACAAAATTTTTAATAAAACAAGACATTTAATTTCCGATTGTTATATAATTTTTTCCTGTTTAATCTGGATATGGTCTAAGGTCCAATAAAAAGGAAGCACTGACGAGGCAATCCGCAGGCTGAAAAATGTACATAACGTTATGTATGAAGCTGTTAGTTTGTAAAGTATGTATATATTTTTTCGTTAATAAATATTATTATTATAACTAGGTACATACATAATATTTAGATTTTTAAAAGAAAAAACAAGTTTAATATGTACGTTATATAAGTATTCCGAAATAAATATTTAGTGATTATAACATACATATTGCTAGCCCAAAGCAACAGTGAGATAAATCTGAAATATAAGATTTTGATGTATGTTAATAAATTAAACAAATGAATGTTTTCAAATAATAAAATGTTGAAGTTAGATAGTTAACCTACGTGAAAATATAGTATTCATAATCTACTTCAAATGATAATCAGTCAGACTATTAGCACACTTCAAAGTCCGATTGTCTTAGAATATGTTCTTCAGAGATATCTCACTGTTGCTTTGCGCTAGCATATGTGAATTTTAAAATCTGCAATTAACTCATGCAATCGCAGCTGCCATTGAAAAGTTATTGATACATTCATATTATGTACATACATAGACTAATAAAAACAACAAAAACATGCGTTTATTAACAAGTTATATATTATCTCTATTTACCTCTGGACAGATTCCAACGAGAGAGTCTGCATGGCCATAAAATTCTTCCTTCAATGATATTACAATTGTCTGAAGTTTATCGGTTTTTCTGCGTATATATTTAGCTACTTTTCCAATGTTTGTGTTATCTAAAGCAGCATCTATCTCATCAAGTAAGAAGAATGGAGCTGGGTGATAGCTAAAAATAAAGATGGCTGGGTATGAGTAACATGTTCCTGCTAGTGCAAATTTATTTATGCACTAAAATAATCGCAAACAGACCTATGGATGGCAAACAGCATTGCAAGAGCAGCCACAGTTTTCTCACCACCAGACAAGTTAGACATAGGTTGGAATCGCTTCCCAGGTGCTACACAATTGTAGTTTATACCATGTAAGTAAGGCTCCTCAGGATTTTCTGGCCCAAGGAATGCTTGCGCAGATTGGTTCATCGCTAAACTCTGAAACATTAACAAATTGCATACAATTATTTATTTAATGGTTTGAATATTAAAAAAAAAAAAACTACGTAAAAATATGATAAACTTAATTTTACCTTATATATAGCGTCAATTTCATTTGCTACGTGGTCAAAGCAATGAACAAATTTGTCATGACGATCCTTTTTGGCTTTTTCAAAAGCTATTTTTGCTTTGCGAGCCTTTTTACGGGCTGTTTCAAAAGCTTTATTTGTCATCGAAACCTTTTCACGTACTTCATTAAGTTTTTGCATTGCCTGGAAGAGAGAATTGTTATTGTTTATTTATTTACTTGACATAAATACATTTTGATTAATGGGAGTGTTGAATAAAATGAAAATAGTGTAGCTGCAAAATATAATGGTGTGAATATGGAGTCCTAACACAACCATCTTAAGCCATGAGCACAAAAATTAATTACGACAAAGATCGCATCTTTGTGATGATAATGGCACAAGAACGAAATTGATATTTTTTAGTCAAGTACGCAGAAATGTTCCTAAATATATTTTCCATCCGCACAATTAATGACATGATTCTAAAAAGTATTTGTGTGGTCTTAAAAGCAAAAATGACCATTTTATACTAAAATTTTAGAAACAACAGTGGCACAATGATCATTATGCCATTGTTAGTTTTGGAAACATTTAAAAAGCATGAGTGAGTGAATTTTAAGCCCTTGTTTTAGCGAATAAATGTTATTTTACTAATAGCGAGGGGCGTGTAAGTGCTCTTCTGCAAAAACAAGTGTTTTAAATTTGTGCAACTATATTTCCTGGAGTGCAAACTGTAAATGTATATTATGTTTTCAAGCACAAGTAAAACTTACTCTCATATTTGGTGCCTGGATTTTATCAACAGTCTGAGTTAGATTTGAAATAATTTTAGATAACTTGTCCGCTTGTTTTTTAATATCATCAGCCTCATCCAGATCCTTGAGTTTTTCTGCCATAGAATTGTAATCAATACGGATTCTGAAATATTCAAAGGTGTTATATAATATAATAATCGTTTAGTTTTTTAATACAATGTCTACATAAGAACATGAATTTTACATCTGTTATGTACATTCATATGCATGCAGCTTATAATTCCATTTAACAGAAAAGTGCTGTCCGTAACCCTCTGTTACACCTCACCAAAATATGGAGAGGGGAGATAAGTGATTACTAAATATCCGCTGAAGATCGCAGTTCTGCGTGTGAAATAGAACCAGAAATTGTGGATGTGTGTTTTTGACTCGATAAGCTACTCAGGTAAAAATCCCGAAAAAAGAAATTAAGTGGAGAAAAGTCCGCCTCATAGTGCTCGAGGTCCTGTGTTCGATTCCAGGGAGGATCTTGTCTCACTGCAATGCATATTTCATAGTCCTTGGACTGACACCCGAAGCATACAGACTGATCACCTTACCTTCCTGAAGCAAATGATCAAAATACACTGCATTTACTTTACCAATGGAATGTCCTATGCACCACTAGTCGAGAAAAGGGAAATGATAATACGCAAACTGGTTCTCAACCCATCTCTCTATTGATAATAATAATAGCGTTAACATAATTTACAATTTAATTTTATTTATACGAATAGCAATCAATTTAGTGCACATGGCAACATATTAAATTTGAGTAACACTTTTTCATATTTTTAAATATGTATATCAATTTAAAACCAACTTACCGTGCTTCCTTTTCAATCATAGCTGTTGTATTCATAGAAGAAGATCCAGATTCATTCTCGTTTGAAGAATTGTTAGTAAATATGTCTTCCATGTTACCATGAATCATGGGGATTACGATATCTTCAATCTAAAATGAGAACAGGAAATGTGTATGTAGTTTTCTTTCCGGTGCATATTAATCATGTGAAAATAAATATCAATAAAAACTACTAACTTTACATTGCTTCAAAATGTTGTGTCTGTCATTTTTCTTGCTTTCAATTTTCGACTCAATAGACGACACTTGTTTCTGGACAGCTAATATGTCTTTAGCAATATTTCCAACTTCTCGTCTTGCCTAAAATAAAACTAGTGTGATCATTGATAGTAGTAATAATTTTGTAATAGTGGAGAGTAATAATACAGGAATTAAATAAACCACCTATTATTAATAGGTAGGTATTTGAGAAAGGATTCTAATATTTAGCTGATTAATGATTTGGATATGCATATTTTTACCTTGCCCATCTCATCATCCATTTGCTCCTGCTGATGTCTTTTGGCTTGGCGGTCTCCTTTCAGTCCTTCGGCTCTCTGGAGCTCCTTGTCGATGTCTCCTCGCTGCTTCACTTCAGCCTGGCGGGAGGCCTCCAGCTCGTCTTCTCCATCCTGCACAGTGCGTTCCCAACGCAGTACATTTTCTGTGTAAAAAAGTATTATTTAATCATTCAAATAGTACTGTGTTTTAAATCCCAGTGAGTCAAAATTTATAAATGTATACCCACATTTATAAAGTTTGACTCCATTGAATGTATATGAAATTATATGAAAATGTATTAATTGAAGAATTTGATAAATTTGTAGTCGAACTTGGTTATTACGAGGAAGACGGGCCTGACTGAATTTGCTTGTCATAAGCATAAGCGTTACTCGTTATACCAGAGAAAGGTTTTTTGCATGCGATTGCCATTGTATATTGTTACTGAGTAAACAAATAAATAGTATATACATATAATCGAGATACCTCATATGTTCAAAAATATGTTCACAAATGGTAACTAATTATATTTTGGCTTTTTCTGTTAGGACTTCAAATAATTTATGTGTATGAAACTTGTATAATATTCATAAAGTGTTCCATTATTATTTTTTAAAAAAGCAAAAAAACTTCTCAGCCATTTGCTACTGAAGTAAACATTGATTTTATTTCCCCCCGAATAAGTTTGGGACTTATGAGCTTTACAAGTTAGGCTGACAATATTCACATAAAATTCAATGCGAATCGATAATTCAGCCATCAGGTGGTAGAAGGGACCATCTGTAACTTTTTTGTTTTTTTACAATGCACATAGAAAAAAGATCATCACCAAAATTTAAAAAGGCAATGAATCAATTATTGAAAACTGGACCAAAACGTTTTAGTTTGTAGATTAAACAAAGGTCTTATTTAAGCTCTCCTGAACATATTTGAAAATACAGATGGTCCCTTCTGCCATCCGACTACCGAATTATTGTGATAAAGTGAAATCAGCAACTACTTAAGAAACTTTTTGAATATTCTTGTATCACAACAGACAAAGTTATTTATGCACAAGCTGCGGCACACAATACCAGTGTTTCCTAAATAGCACTTCTAGTAAATACATTATTTAAAAAAAACAACTGAAGGTGACCTACTTTGTGTATCGCGTGATCTCTCAAATTCCAAATTACTGGTAATTCTATCAATCTGAGTATCAAATTCCATCCTTTTCTTAGCACGTTCTTGTTGATTGCGTAATTCCCGTTCTTCATATTGCCTTAAAAAGTAGAAAATAACACAATAATTAAAGACTATCAAATTAACAGACTGGTTTACATTTGAGTAAGTAAACGAACCTGATATTAGTCACACCAATATCGCGGCAGAATTTGCTGAATACAACATCCTCTACATTATTCATGTTTTCTTTGATTTCCTGAATTTTCAGGTCTCTGTCCCGCATCGTCCTCTCGATGTCTGTTATGTTTGGCTGAAAGTTAATGCAAAATTATCAATTTTACAGACATAAAAAATTCAGTGTGTATTTCTTGAATATTTTGTTATTAATTAATAAATAAACTTACACCATACATGTCCATCTTGCGCTCCAATTCACTAATTTCACTTTCCAAAGTTTTTATTTGTTTCACCTGTAATGAAAACATTAAAATAATACCAATTACATGTGGGCTACGGCATTGGATTGCCTCTATTTTATCACATGACAAAAATGTTTTATTATGACTAAATTTTAAAGTAAATATGATTTCATCGATATTTAGTGTTAATTTTTTTTAAATTACTTACTGTGGTGTCCTGATCAGTTTTGGAATACTTCAGTCTCGTTTCTAATCCTCTAATTTGAGAATCAACTGTAGTGAGTTCTGATTCCTTTCTGGACTTCTTCATCTGTTCTCTCAGTTCTTCAGTTAATTTTTCCTAAGTTAAGTAAAATTATGACAGTGAATAAAAACGGCAAAGAGGTACATCAAATAATATTACAATAAACAATATTGGTATTTAGTTGAGTTTCTGGCACAAGTTGGTAATAACAAATTTTCAAAAATTGAGATGTCTTCATAAATGGCATCAAATAATCTTTATTTAAAAAGTAAATGAAAATATTTCGTATTTTATAATATTCAGCTTGCAGTTTTATTTGCGATTTGGCTGGTTGGGATGAGCTTTTAACTTTAAAAGTGCAATATCGCAGAACTGGTAAAATGTAATTACCAACTTGTCCCAGAAACCCAAAAAATATATAATTGGACAAACCTTTTTAGCCTTTAGCTGGGACATTTGTTTTTCATCCCAGCGCTTGGCCTTTCTGGCGAGATCCAAACTGCCTCCGGAGATGATACCTGATTTCTGGTAGAATGTTCCATCCAGAGCTAGAGCCTGAAACATATTGACAAAATTAGGCCAATAAGGGAAATGAATGAAAAATTTATTTGTAATTTGCTATTATTATTATGTATTGGTAATTTTGATATGTTTTGAAAACAAAATTAGTAAAAAATGAGACAATATTATTTATTATTCTTCAAATAAGAACAATATTTCAAACTTACGTCATATCTAGTGTTTTTGTTTCTGTCAAGATCGTAAGCAACTCGGGATGCATCTTCCGGAGTTTCACAAACTAGAGCATTGTTAGTCACGAAAAGAACAGCTCTATGAATTGCAGGTGGCTCGAAACGAAGAACATCAAAAAGCAGCTTGACATTTTTTGGTTCTTGAATGTCTCTGTAAAATAATTAATTGATTGCATTAAAACTAACATAAAATGAAAAAGTAAAAAAATTACTATAGTCGAAAGTTGGGAGCAATAATTCGCTCCCGTTTATAGAGATGTTCTTTCGCTCTATTGCATAGAATAAGTGTTCCAAATTTTTGGATTGGTTTTTCGTTTGACAACAAATGCGTTACAGACAATTTCGGTTTGTTTGTTTGAGTACTTACAGCCCGTTGTATTACTGTAAACTGTATCTATCTTCGTGATTGATAATTAAATATGTGTTGATGAGGTAAAGAGAGATAAGTCAACGAATATACTATAATATTTTCGTTGACTTAACTCCCTTTACCTTATCAACACACAAATAATGGTATAAGTCCGCATGGGCGACTCTATATGCGAGCGGAGTATTATTACTCTGAGGGATAATCACATTACCTGTCGCAATGTTTTTTAAATTAAAAAAATTATTGTTTTTTTTATGATTTTTTTTTATTCAGTCAAATTTTGCAGTGGAAAAAAAATGACTACTTTATGAATTTAAAAGGCACACTTTTTCCAAAGGTATAAAGGACTTTAATGTACAATCTCGATTATTCTCCATCAAATAAAATAAATTAAAGATATCACTTCCATAAGCAAATTTTTGCATTTCAATATTCTTGCAGCAATGCAAAACAATATATTTTTTTTACTACAGAAGTTGGAATGGAAAGATTTACATTAATCATAAGATTTCAAAATAAGTTTACCTCAAACGCTCCCTCAACTGTTTGGCTTGAATATAATCCAAAGGTAGGAAGGTTTCAGGCTCGAGCATTCGTTCCTTAAGAACTTGGATACATTTCCTAGCAGTTTTCTCCGTGTCCACTACTATGGCCTCCATATATTTACCCAAAACTTTGGTAATAGCAACATTGTAGCGCTTGTGTGTTGGCTGACACATGTTGATCATGCGATCATACTAAAAGGCAAACAAACAAATAATTTAATATGTATGTATTAACATTATGTAGTGTTATTTAATTTCAAAATGTTTAGTCTTTTATTTTAATTTTCTCTTTTGGATGAACACACGCACATTCACGCTTGTATGAAATTCACAGACTGTTGAGAAAAAGAAAATGGTAAGAAATATATATTTTTTTCTGTTTATCTATTCCAGTCCCACGATTATCATAAATATGCACATATACATTATGTATTGTAAATTTCTATTTGATGAGATAGTAATATTCTAACGGGAACTATTAGTTTTCTATTAAGGCTACTTAACTAATTTTACGAAAAGCCGAGATAAACTGATATATGCTTACCACTCCTGGAATTTCTCTTTTAAAGCTCTCTACAATTTCTTGCTTCTTACGTCTCCGGGCATCCTCGTGTTTGTCCACTCGAGCGTCACCCAACTGCTCTCCCACCTGTTCCAGGGCGGTCTGGAGTTCAGCCGCACGACCTCGACCCGCCCCCACATCAGTCTGTAACTCAGCGCGCAGGCGGCGCTGTTCTTCCAATGCTTGTTCAGATGTTCTGGAAATATAAATGATTGGTAGTAAAACTAAATTATGGCAGGATCACATTTGATAGAGGTGCCAAAAGTTATGCTTCTTTATTTCTCCAAAAATGCTCAATAAAAATAATGATAACAGATGACAGTGCCATTTTTATATAAATTTCCTCAGAAGTGCTTCACATTATTGTAACATTAAGTAAATTAGAAAGCATTTAAAAGATTTTGCAAATGAGTATGTTTTGTCCAGAACACCTGTTTCAGTTTCGCACAGCAGATGGTAGAGGTAGGTAGGTATTCCATGCTTTAAAACATCCAATTGCAAAGGCATGCCTTTTAAACTCGGTAGTCATGCATCCTGGTTGGATCATACTATCCACTGCTGATTGCTGAAGATAATGTTGACCAGAGTGGGAGATTGTTACTCTTGCAATACATCCGGGATACAGATCTTTTTTACATAATATAACAGTGCCGTGTTATGAATGGTATTATACATAGCCGAAAACAGTTTGAATTCAACCCTTCAGGAAAAGGTAATCGGTGTAATTAATACTTACTTAATATGTTCAGCCAGCTTGTCTATTCTCTTAATAGCTTCAGTTTTTTCGTGTCCTTTTTGTCTGTGCTTGTTTTCAAACTCAGATTTCTTCCGTATTTCATTGTCCAGGCGATCCTGATCAGATTTCTGCTCACGGTTCACAGAATCGAGCTGCTGCAGGTACATTGCAGACTTCATGGAAGCTTGTTTTTTCAGTTGTTCATATTCTTTTACCTTTAACAAATCAAATTATGTTAAAATAAATATTTCGTAAGTAAAAATAGGAACAAAAAATTAATTCACAACTAGAGTTTTGTGCATAAATGTTTCAATATACAAAGGTGCTCTATGAGTATTTGGCACCAATCGGTTAATAATTTTACTGACTACGCTGCTCCACCTTGCTGAACAACATTCACACCACCTTGTTCCTAAGAACATTAACAATAAAACATATTGATATTCACCTGCGCTTCTTCCAAGTGCACGTCTCTTCCTTGACTCTGGCTTTGGCCGGCCACTGTCGCTTCCCATTCGGTTTTGGAGGCCTCTACAACTCGCAGCTCTTCCTCCAACTTGCGAATATCAGCTTGATGAGCGTCGTTAGCTTTACGGGCTTGTTCCAAAGTCTTCAAGGCACTGTCTAATTTCTTCTGATTGTGAGTTACTCTTTCTTTGGCTTTGATAAATGTTGGCCGTTTTTTAGAAATCTCCACTTCCTTAAAACAAAAAATAAATGCATAGGCAATAATTACAATAATTAAGAGATGTATGTATATTATAAAGTTGTAAATAAAAAATAAGAGAATACATCTGTTTTTAGTCAAGTTTCGGAAGAGCCCGTGATGGTGGTCATAATAATATATTTCAAGGAACAGTTTTACTTTCATATTTATAGCAAGACTGACTAGACACTTGCATGCAAGTAAGGCAGATTTTCTAAGTAATAAAATATTAAAAAACTATAACATACCACTTCACGAATATCTTGCTCAATTTTTGCCATTTCACGTTGAATAACACCAGCTTCTTTTTTTTTATCTTTCAGAACTTCTTCGGCCTTGGCTTTTTTCTTTTCAATTTTAGCCATTTCTTGCTGCTTTTGTTGGAGGTCGTCTCCAAACTGTTTGATATCATTTTCGTTGTGAAAAAGTTTAAACAGTTGCAATTCAACTTGTTTATCCGCCTAAATAATAAATAAATTATATGTAAACATAGAAAAAAAATATTTTTCTAAAGACCCTGTGATAAACTGAGTACACATAAATGATGGAATTAACTCATAAAAAAAACTTACCAATTCACTTTTTAATTGCTGATACTTTTCAGCTTCCTCTTTTTCGAGTTTAGCTTCTTTACGTTCGGCGGCAATTCCTTTCTTTTTCTGATACGAGAATTGCGTTTCCTCATCAGCCCTATTCATTTCTTGCCGACAACGCTCATATTCTTCTTTTAGGGCACCAGACCTAAGGATCATGCACAAAACATAAGAATTTAAGAGCTTTACAGTAGCGATTTTTAAACAATGGGGCGTGGACTAGTGCAAAGTGATGCGTAAAGATTATGAAAATAAAGAAAAGAGCAAAGATTATTATGATTACAAGCCCGCGCTGGCTACTGCTGTGACCGGTCAATATCAAATTTAAGCAATCCGCGACCGATGCGGGAAGATTTTAAACTGCCTATGATTTGGTCTAAATTAGGATTCTTCTTTGAAGCTTTGTTTGATAAAGAACATTATTTTGGACAGATGTCAGTGGCATAAAAATAGGAGATTTTTTATGCATAAATTTTGCCATCTTCTAGTATCGTTTAGTTATCACGGGAGAAACTTTCAACTTGTATTTACATTTCAGTTCAGTTCAGTGCCTAATGAATCGGCGTTTATTGTAAAGCATAGTATTATAATGATCTGTTTTGGCAAAATAGTAAAGGTAAAATATATACAAGTAAGCAAAATTTAAGTAAAATCAAGTAAAAACTAAGTAAAATTAAAGTATAAGCAAACATATTGGGCACTGTCTATTCTCACTAGGTATAGAAAATAGCTGTTCTGAGGTTGACAGCTTTTTTTTTAAAGTATAAAATACAGCATATTTTTTTTAGATGTTTTAAGATAGTTAATACAAAATTGAATAATACATAAAAATATGATAATCTTTAAAAAAATATGTAACCAAAAAATCAAAACTGTCAAACTATATGTAAATGAAAAATATATGAAAATGAAAAAATATATAAAACTGAAAAAAAATATATCCAAAAAAAAAATTACTTATTAAAAGGTATAAACTGATGGAAAGTAATAAATTTGTAAATAAACATTTAAAAATAAAAAAAACAACACACTGACAAATAAAATGATATCACACAATAGCTGCTCCAACCGGCTCCTTCCCATTTTTGAAATGGGCTATATTAAATGAGTTTAAAACCCCAAAGTCCACTTATGTCATATAAATGCTATTTTAAGTTGAAATAAAAATCAGAAGTCCACTTTGTTTTAATGCAAAAAACATCAGTAGTCTGAGATACGATATTTTAATATGTACTTTTGTTATAATAATAATAATTTTACATTGCAAGTTCTTTATAGATTGAAATTATCTCATTTGGTTAAAAAGTTATGATGTTTTGGAAATTGCAAAATCACAAAATCTTGTTTCCTAAACATTTTGTGCAATGTGACTCTCGTGGTTTATCCTTTAAGGTACATATATTATACGTCTAAAAGCATAAGTAATATAAAGTTTAGAAAACCACTAATTTACCGTGAACACTTACCCACTTATTTCTTCAAATAGAGCAGTGCATTCTTTAGGACTCTTCATGGCAATGGATTCTACAGCTCCTTGGAAGACTAAGAAATTCTTAGCTTTAACATTGATTCCGATTTGTTCCAACTCACTTAAATACTGTTGGTTAGTAACGGACTGCAATAACAAGATCCATAAATAAAACGTTAAAGGGGAGAAAATTAAAAGCTAATAAATGTTTAAATGAATGTTCAGCATTTACAGAAATCTGTAGATTTAACTTTAATTTACATATTGCATCTGCGGAAGATTTCTGTATGTGTTTGCTTAATGCACATTTACAGCTTAAAAAATGTACATCTGATATAACACAAGTTTTAAAAACTAAGCGCCCCATACCTCTCCGTTAATTCTGTGATCTGATGATTGGCCTTGAACCGACCGTTGGAAATGTTTTTCTTTACTATCTTCTAATATGAATATAGCTGTTACGGACGCGCTGCAAAAATGAAACCTTGTTAATTTAGTTGATAAAGTTTGATTTTAAAGTTCTTGCAACATTTGGATGAGGTTGATTGCATAAGTTGGGTGATAAAGCATCAAATTTAAAAATCAGTCCATATGATTTGTTGGCTTGAAGTACAGCGTTTTAAGAACGTACTATTGTCCAAAAAATTGAGAAACATTGATTGACAACTGCTTCGTATTTACCTTCTGGAGACAGGGCGGTGAATAGATGCTCCATGAATAAGATCGGAGAGACGTTTAACTCGAAGACTCGAAGTTTTCTCACCCATAACAAAACTGACAGCATCCATGAAATTAGATTTTCCTGAAAGAAATTGATAGAATCAGGTTGTATGAAAATAATCTAAAAAACTATTCGTGAAAGAAAATCTCAAACAACCTGATCCATTTGGTCCAATTACTGCAGTAAACGCATTAAACGGCCCTATTCTTTGTTTTCCTCGATAGGACTTGAAATTGTCGACATCGATGAACTTTAGAAAAGCTGGCGTTTTTTCCTGCATCGTTTCTGTTTCGTCTTGCGGCTTGCTCACATAAATACCTTAATATTTAATTGACAGAGAAGAAAGCCGTGTATATAAAGAAACGACTACTGGAATCACAACACAAAGCCAAAAAAATATTTAGCGGGAACAGACAGAAAAATGGCGTCAACCGTCATGCGTCAACACAGCAAGCAAAACCATTGAACATAGAAGCGTAGCATAGAAATTAGAAACATTAATTCACAACACCATAGTCTAGTTTGTGTTGGTAGAAGTGAAGCGAAGTCAGTATTGCCCACTAGTAATAGTTCTACATTATCTCTGTATTGCCCACATTCGTAGTTCAATCTAAATCGGTAGATTGCTCCAAAAATCGGTAATTCTACCAAAAAAGAAATAGGATTGGCAAAGCTGAGCAAAGTAAAATATTAGACAAAAACAAAAATGCACTCCAACCACATTTGTATTATAATAAAACCAATATAATTTGGGAACGCTACTTTAGAAAGTAGACTTTAATGAATGCAGTGCAGATGTTTCTGTTCGCGTGTCACAATTTAGTTGGATAAAACGTCTATTTTTTTAAAATAAAAAACAGAAGTTTGGCTATTTTATATGTTGCAGTTTGGTTTGCGGTCGGTTTCCAATTATTTACAATAAGAACGTAATAGATTTTCCATTGGCTGCTGAGATAACCAATTTGTCATTTTAGAATTTAAATTTTCAATATACATACTATACATAAATACTCATTTGTATAAACTATACTTTTTTTTTAAATCTCATAAACTACAGTACTCGCGCAATGAAAATTCTGTTTTTGTGATAAAATATGATATGTGTGCAGGTGAATAAAGAATACAGATCTGTGTGTAAAATATAATAAATTATGGATGAGTGTTTTTTATTTAAATGACTACTTTTAGATAAAAATCTGGAAAAAAGGAAATTTGGTGGAGATAAGTCAGTATCATAGTGTAGTGAATGGTGCGTTCACCTACCGCGCTTGAAAACGTTGAAGTCTTGGGTCAAAATGATATACATAGGTTTTATGAAGGTTTATAACGGAAATATTTTACTGCCTCTGAATTGGCATCTAAATTGTAACACAATTTAATTTGTTTTCATGAAACAGATGATCAAAATTTGTTGCAGATGTCGAAATCCGGAAAACTTCCTTTCAAATCTAATACTCTCAAACCCAATTCCTCCCTCCTATTTTTTCCTGAATGGACAACTATTATTTGGGTCCAATGGAGGTGCTTTCCTCAGCACAGTCTCATCACCCAATACATCATTAATCTCTACACTTCTAAATCTACTTCTCTCACTTCTTCAGAATAATCCTGAGATACCGTTCAACTTTGCCCACCAACTTCAACATATGAACTCAATTTTTAATATTCACAATGACTCCTCCGATGAAGATTTTACGGTGGAACGCCCATAGCATCTTAAATAAAAAATAAGATTTTCTTCATACCCTGCAAGAAGAATCTGTCTCTCTCGCGGCCATTTCGGAGACATGGATGACCCGGGTTCCAGGTTCCAGGGGTTCCATTGTCTCCGGGATGATCCGCAACCCACACGGGTGCGGCCATATATTGTGAAGACGACGACTTTCAAAAATTGTACAAATTGCACAAAAATGCCTCCGTATTTACAAGGGAGTGTTTCGCAATCCGAAAAGATGTCAAATACACTTTAAGCTCACAATATAGCAAGTTTTTTATCCTGTCGGATTCCATGAGTGCCTTACAAAAATCGAATCCCCCCTATCCTCTTACCCCGAGGACGAACTTTGCGTGGAAACTCGATTTCTTCTTTCTTCATAAGAGGCATCCAATAAAAGCATTGTTACGTCTTGGATCCCTATCCATTATGGTATTCCCGGTAACGAGATGGTGGACGAGTTGGCAAAGAAGGTGGTCCGTTTCGAGGATCTTACCTATAGTAATTTGCTACCACTAGGTGATTTCCTCGTTATGGCAAAGGAGAAGCAACTTCGCACATAACAAGAATATTGGGTAGCCTCATCCTAAGCCAAGGGAAGACATCTTTTCCAATTGAAACCAAATGTAACAGAAAAATCTTGGTTTTCCAAAGTGATTCTGAACGAATTTGAGACATCTTCCCTATGCAAAATGCGTATTGGACACTGTTGTAATGGTTCTCACCTGTTCAGAATCCATGTCCGGGACTCTGCCATGTGCGAATGTCAGCTTGAGGAGGAAGATCTAAATCATGTTTTATTTGGATGCCCCATGAATGATATCCTGAGTTCCTATCCGACCTTTCCAATATCAACGCCCCATTCCCTATTCATATTCTTACTCTCCTGTCCCCACCCAATAAACGTGTATTTAAAATTATATGTAAATATCTAGTTATAAATGGTGATAAGCTGTAAATATGCTTTATTACTATATGTATATATTATATTAAATACTAACTTACTAATTTGTTTCTATTATATTACTAACACATGTGTAAATATCTAAAAAAAACAAAAAACTCGACATTGGCCAGAACACCGGATTTGAGAGGTGAAAAGGCCATTAAAAAACGAAGAAGAAGAAGACTTGATCAAGTGACAGACAGAATAATAATAAATAATAGTGTCTTGATGTGATTTTGATTCTGAGTTTATAAAAAGTATACATGTAGTGATCTTGAGTTTTCAAAAATATGTATTTGTATTATACGAAGTAACACACATTTTGATTGTATCATTAAAATAGCTATAAGCCACAAGTAAAATTGAAATATTTAAAAACCCCAATTCCATGTAAATTTTAACGTAACTCAATAATGCCAATTTTTATTAAATATGAAAATATACATGCTGGTATTTTTGCTGCTTGTGTTTTTCATTGTATGGTTCTTTATCATTTTGGACAATGAATTGTTCAAAAGAAATTCTAATACAGTAAGGGAAGAGTTTGAGATTCAGCCAAATACTGGGAAATTTGTTTTTGACATAAACTACATTCTTGAGAGTACCCCATGTTCTGGTGAGTATCTTGAATTTTGAATTCTATTTTTTAGTTGATGCCTAAATAAATCGTTGACCTAGTAAATAAGTAATTACATATATTATTGTGTTTTCGAAACGAATTCTACTACATATAAGGTAAAGGCACCAGTGATGGACAGTTTAAGAAAATGTTTTTAGACTTCATAACCCGACGATCCATTTTTAACAAAATTAAATCAGACGATGTGAAATAATAATAGTACGGTATGTTGGAAATCGTTTTTTAATAATAAAATTAAAAACAGGTTACAGGTTTAAATAAAAAAAATAGCAAAACCATAGTTACTTCCAATCATCAGTGATGGACAGACTAAATCTAATTATGGACAAGGTCCAGTAATGGACGTCCAGCATTGGACGTATGAGTAACAAAATCTCTTTAGGTCATATAGATATTAGGTAAATATTTTTCCATCACCTTACTTTAAAAAAACCTCTTTTATTTTGTTGTACAGGATCATTTACCCTTTCCACAATGTCTTCCATTTTGTACCAAATCTTATCGGTTCTTTCCAGCCATCTGAAGGTGTTTCCAATAGATAACGTCATTGTACTAATTTCAAACAAACTTTTTTCTTTGTTTTCAATTATTCCTGGGAAATATTCTCCCTCATATCTAATTATTAGGTAACAACCGCTTTTTATGTATTGAACAAGAGCTTTACTGCTGGAGGACGTAAATTCATTCAAAGGTACATTTTCTAGATCTGATTCAGAGTCAAGATTTAGGGAAAGGGTTTTTTTCTTTTGTTTTTTTGTCCTTTATAAGAAGAAACATTCAGTGATCGTTTTTTTCCTTTCGTGAAATATTTTTCACATCCCTTATTCTCTACAATAGAGTCACTGTGTTCATCCCACTCACTTTCTCCACTTTCGGGATATTCGATTTCCAAGTCGGTGTCGTCTGAAGACGAACATTGTTGTAACTTTTTCATTTTTTTCTTATTCATATTTTTCTTTTCTTCGGCAATTTTCTATTTCAAAACTTTTTTTTCTGCTCTTTCCTTGGTTCTATTTTCTTTTTCTTCTTGTAATCTACGTTTTTCTTCATCTTTTTTTTCGTAATACTGTTTCCATGATTTACTTGTAACTGCCGATGGTAGCTTTTCTTTCTTTCTTCTGGTTTTCTTCTTATCCTCAATTTCAAGCCAAAAAATACTTTTTTCAAACGACGACGTAATACCTAACACATCGCTTAATATATTTTTCAAAGGTGTACAATATTTTGTTGCTGGATCAGTACGGGAAGTGCTAGGTCTAGATTGGAATATAAGGTCATAAGAATGAAAAGGCTTAAGGCCTAGTAATTAAATACCAGATGCAGTTGATGTAAAGTCCTTTACTGCGTCAGTACTTCTAGTCGACTCAAGCTGCTCAGATTCCATAGTAAATGCTCCTGGTGTAATATCTTTTGGCTCATCAGTTTCTCTCGTCGATTCACACTTATCTGACTCTACATTAGATGCAGCCGGTATTGATGTGTCAGTTAAATAATCAGTATTCAATGATGTTTTGTGTTGCTCTGACTCCTCAAAAGATAAAAAAATAATATTTTTCTCAGGATTGTCAGCAGTTCTAATCATTACGAGGTTTACTGACTCGACATCAAATGCTGATGAGAAGGGTTATTCGTGGTACACCATATTTTAACGTTGCTGCACCTACTGCTTCCCCCCTGTTCACTGCATTTACGGCACGTCCCATTTGTTTGGGCATATAATTTTTTTTGGGTGCCATGGCTAGAAAAGAAAATACAAAATATACCTTTATTTAAGATCCACTTATGGACAACCAGTATTGGACACCCATGTCCATGACTAAATTGCGTACACTTATCAGTGCCACAAATATAATGTACAACAAAGACGGCATGACAGACTTAAATTGAAGGTAACTGTGATGAAAACACAGATACACTATTTGACTCAATTTATGGACATTTTGTCCATCACTGGTCTAAGATGAAAATCGGTAGTCAGTTATGAACATTCAAATTTGACAAAATTTACAAGTAGCTAGGTATGAATTTAGATTGATTTCGTATCTACGATATGTCTAGAAAACGTATTATTTAATATTTCAATAAGTAATTACTAAAATTTCTACCAACTAATTACAAAATAGTTACTCACCTCACTAATTATTTCTGCAAGAAATTATGAATTTCGCTAACGCCGTTCGATTGGTGCCGTTTAAATGCTAGCTATTTTTCAACATAATGGCCGATTGTCGTGATATGCATCCCGGTTGATAGATAAACATCTATAGTTTATGATTCAGTATTGCCAGTATGAAAATATGTTCAATATTTCTTATTTTAAAGGATTTTATAAACTTTTGTCCATAACTAAGCTGAAGTCCATTACTGATGCCATTACCTTATGTACCTAATTTATTGTTAATATTTTTTTTACACCGGAACAGGTCGGTAGGCTCAGAACAACAAAGCTTGAGAACAAACACTTTTTTTTTGTGTTCTCACCGGGAATCGTACCCGGAACCTTCCGTGAGTGAGGCAAGGGTCTTAGCCACTATATTACGGAGGTCGCCAATTGTTTGAATATTGTCAAAAATCATCAATTTTCCCTTTCATTTACTAATTTGCACGCAATAGAATCACAATTATTTGTATGATTTTAGATTTGCACAAATACATACTCATTGTGACATGTTATGTTGGGCACGTAGAGTTGCGTAGTTCACACAGAAGAGCTCTCCCTTCCAACTTTCTTGAAAACCTGGGAATCAAAAGAGTTTTTCTTCTTGCTGATATTCCTGACTTCGATAAGTATGTTTTTATGTATTCAATTCACTGTTATCATATAAAGGCATAAAAACTTATTATTGATTTAATTTACAGTTCTTATACCTTTATACAGAGTGTTCTTTAAACCCTCTCACATCCAAAACCACAATGATCAGTAAGGGCAAGAAGACATATTAGCATATTTAAAAATATATTTAGGACAAAGAAATTTAAAAAAAACTTTAATATTATGTTAATAAAATTTGTATAAAACCACTCACCGACTTATCTGTCTACCGGTTTCGAGACGTAACCCGTCTCTTCGTCAGGACAACAACACTACACCAACATGCAAATATCACTGTAGAAACCGGTAGACAGATAATGCGGTGAGTGGTTTTATACAAATTTTATTAACATAATATTAAAATGTTGGACCACAAAGTTAATGCTTTTAATATTAATAATATTAAAAAAAACTATATATTTGATAAAACAAATGGCTACTTACTTCTGCAGGGGAGAAGTGAGGGAAGCGCGGCGCAGTATCAGACTCCCCCCCTCCTTGTTTCTGCCCTGCAGAAGTAAGCAACCATTTGCTTTTTTTGATATTTTATTTTTTAAAATTCTATTAGTTTTAAAAAATTATTTGAATTTGCCAATATGTTTTTTTGCTCATACTGATCATCGTGGTTTCAGATGTGACAGGGTTTAATGAACACCCTGTGTAAGGGAAAATGATCTCATTCGGAGTGTGGAAACTATAGGGCAATCAGTCTTCTGTCGGTAAACTATATGGAAAAATTGAGAGAGTAAGAAAGGTGATGAAAGATAAAGCGTGGGACGTGCAAGAAGCCTTTATGAGTGGACATAGTTGCACGTATCAAATTTTTGCTCTACGAATGCTAATAGAGAAGTTTTTGGCCAAAAGTAAAAATACTGTTCTGCACATTTGTTGATTTGCAAAAAGAGTATGACTAAGTAGATAAAATAAAATTGTGGGGTGTGTTAGAAAAGTATGGAGTAAGCAACAGACTTATAGGAGCGGTGGCATCGCTCTATGAGGTGAGTTCAGCGTGTATAAGAAGAGTTAATAAGGGATTCACATTGTGGTTTGTGATCTCAAATGGCAGGAAACATGTATGTGTTACCATGGTTTTTAAATCTACACACGGACAACTGTATGAAAGAGATGGACTGTATGGGTATTGGAGCAAAAATTGATAATTTTGCAGTAAGCTGTCTGTTGTAAGTTTTTTTTAGCAAGCAGCAAGGAGAATTTGGAACAAATAGTCTCTAAAATGAATGATGTATGCCTGGAAAGCCAATTGGTCATGAACGGAAGTAAGTCAAAAGTTATGGTATTTGAAAGGGTAAGTGAGGTTACTGATTGCATAATAAATATAAACAACAAATGTCTTGAACAAGTAGAAGAATTTGTGTATCTAGGAAGCATGTTTTCAAGAGATGGAAGAGTAGAAAAATATGTTGAAAGGAGAGCGGGCAACAAAATGCATGGCGCACTAAGCACAGTAATTGCTAGTAAAAATATGTCAACCCCACACTTATGTATGGAAGTGAAACATGGAACTGCCAGGGGAAGGATGACAGTAGATTGAATGCTCAAAATGCGATCTCTTAAACAATTGTGTGGGAAATCAATGTATGACAGGGTTAAGAATGATGAAATCAAGCGAGTGCAGCGGTCCATCCTCTCTTTCCACCTCTACTGGGAAATGGGGTGATAGTTGTAGTAGAAGTACAAAATAATTTTAGCAATATTTAAAATTTGTGTTTTTTTTACAGAAAATACATATCACAAAACTCTATAAAAGATGAAAGTGATCGCTTTGGTGACATCGTGCAAGGAGACTTTATGGAAGCCTATAGGAACCTTACGTTCAAACATATTATGGGATTAAAGTGGGCGTATACGCATTGCTCTTCAGCGGACTTAATAATCAAGATTGACGACGACATTGTTTTTAATATTGACATTATTCTGAAGTACATAGACAAAGTAAAGAAAAATATAGATAAAAGTAATTTTCTACTAGGGTATGTAATGAAAGGGATGAAACCGATTAGGACATTAGCAAACAAGTGGTTTGTTACTATGTCGGAATATAGAAAGGCATTCTATCCACCTTTTGTGTCCGGATGGATGTATGTAACAACTCCTGAGACTGCGGGTCGACTAGTTTCTCAAGCTATGACTACACCATATTTCTGGATAGATGATGTTTTTGTGACTGGGATTCTAGCTTCTAAATTAGGTATACGCTTAAAAGATTTTAGATACGACAATATTTATTTAGAGTATTCGGAGTTAATGGATTGTTGCATAACTGATATGGAGAAGAAAAATATTTCTTGCGAGTATGCAGTTGCCCCAAATGGAGGTGATAATAATAAATTTGTCAAATTTGTTACCGCCTTAAAAAATTGCGTAACTAAACATTGCACTATGAGACCAGTTGATAGACCTTTAAATAAAACCTGCGTTTTAGCAAAAAGAAATCTTCCGCTTGACAAAGGCAATCCCGTGATTAATTTGCTTAAGTTATAATAAAATGTGGTTAATTTTTCATAAGTGTGGGATATCACTTTTTTTTTAAAAGATTTTACGACATACTTAAACTATTCTTGTGATAATAACTATCGATTGACTGAGAAAATCAGAATCTTAAATTATTTATGAATCTCATTTTCATTTTGTGCATTCCATTTTTGTAAAATAATACCTCAAGGGCACTTTATACAATAATTAAGAATATTATATATAAAGGGAACATAAAATTTTATTTTATCTTTACTTAGACTTTATCCAAATGAGTGATAGATGTTTATCGGTTGTGAAAAGGTTAGACTCTATACTTGATAGAGTTTTTTTTAAATAAAAGCATTAAATAAAAACCACTTTCAAATAGTTTTAAAGAAAATGCAAATTTGGTATTTGGATATTGTTATATTATTTATTATTTGTTTTTTGTTTCCCTTTTCTCTAAGATACGATTTTTGGCTGTCATAAAATGTCTCTGTACAATAGTATCAAATTAACAAATTATATAATTCTCATTTTGTCAGATAATAATTAGTCCGCCTTGTGGTTTATTTCACAGCGCGTTTGCCTATCATGCAAGAGGTCTCAGATTCGATTCCTGGCATGGTTGGCATAAATTATTCAATTATAAAGGTGTTTTTATACTACAATATTTTATAATCCCTGGGCTGGCACCTAAAGCATAAGACTGATCTAACCTTCATGTAACAAAAATTATCAAGATACTCTGCCATTGAAATACCAATATAGGTTACAATTCTGGTTTTAGAATAAGACATGTTTTGAAGAATAGTAATAAATGTCCAATATTTATTTGCTTAATTTTTCACAAACATAATTATCATCATTGAACAAATATCGCAATTCTTTGCAAAACAGATGTATTTTTTAATTAATTCTGAATAATTATGCCAGTCGTTTGTGCCATGACGAAGGATAAACTAATGTTAAGTTTATTAAACCCCTATTGCACATTCACTTAAGTAATAATGACTTTATAAAGTAATTTTGTATAAATTTGGCTAACTTACCATCACACCATCTTTTTTATCGAGTACCTTTATAAATAATGTAAGGTTTTCAAACATTGTGTTATCAAATGTCTTCATCAAATGAAAAAATAATTTAACAACTTTATTTGTAATTTATTTTTTATGTTTTTATACATAAGTGTGTTCTAATTCATTATAATATAATATATATCCACATATCTAAACATTTATATTAGGATCCTTATATAACAAAAAGTTTTGAAATATTTTTAATTCATCTATTAAATAAATTATTACAATTTTATCAGTTAAATTTTTACATTCTATAAATATTTTTATCAAGTTTGTAACTCGAATGATTTATTTATTTACAATATTTATGATTGATTTTAAAGGTATGTACATGGTAAATTACAGTAAATGTATTATACGTAAATTGGTACGAAATAACAAACTGCACAGCCAGAAGTTAAATACATAGACACATTGGCTATACAGAGTGTTAAAAGTTAATATAGCTAATACATTTATCACTTTTGTCCTTCGCTGTTTAAATTTTTACAGTAAACTTAGCTTAGCAGTGAAGTTATTCCAGCGGGCTTCTGGATAATTTCTGTCTCACTGAAGCAAAGTTTTACAAAAAATGTCGACATTAAACATTTATTAAATTATGAAAATGAATAATAATATTTTTTGAAAGAATTATAAATAACCATTGGATTTATATGTACATAATTGTAGTTCCAATAATTCTCACCAAGGCTATTTAGTGAGAAATTAAAAATAATAAAGTGCCAAAACTAAGATAAGAAAAAAAGAAGAATGCAAAACATTTTAATAAGATTGTTAGAGGACAGTTGTTACTTACAATATTTTTACATTTTATATAAACATATGTATTGTTTTTAAAATAAATTTTATAAAAATCTTTGAGGTAGATATTAACATACTACATAAATATTCATATTAATGAATATTTATGCTTGTTAAATTAATATCAATTTTCTTAGTGACATAAAAATAATGTTTTGGATATATTTTTAAACACTTTCCTGTTTTTGGGATGTTGGCGAATATACATTTAAAATTCTCAAAATATTAATATAACTTGATTTGCGCTAAACAAAAAAAAATAGTGCTAACATTGAAGTACGAGTACTTAAATTTTTTAAAGATTCTTAAAATGAATTTAAAAAAAAAATCATTACTTATATAGACAACGTTGATCGACAAGAAACATCAAATTGTGTTTGTAAATTCCTATAGCAAAATTCTTTATATTGTCTTATGTATATTAATGGACAGCGCATTTTCCTGCCATGCAAGAAGTCTCGGGTTCGATTCCCGACATGGTTGATCTGAAATATTGATTTAAAACGGCGTTTCAACACTACAATATTTCATACTCCCTGAACTGGCACCTGAAGCGTAAGACTGATCATCTTACCTTCATGTAACAAAAGTGATCAAGATACGTTGCGATTAGTGTGCCAATGCAGTGCCCTGTGCACCATTAGGTGCCGAAAGAGAATGAAGAAGATTTTAATATTGTAATAGGTACAATCATTTGGCAACAAAAAAAAAAGAAAAAGCAACAAATACCTTTCTTTCTAAAAGTACTTCAAATACACAATAAGAAATAATTTGGTACCAAAGACATTTTCCTTATTAGGTGCATAATGAATGCAGTAATTTTTCTTTTGCAATTTTTCGATAATATGTTTTATATTACAGTAACATTCAAAACAATAAGTTTTAACTTTAAACTATATGGGCCTTTTATAAGAACCAATAAATAATATGAAATACAATTATTATTTAACTAAAACCTTGTATGACTATATTATGATAGCTTTTGTGGTTTATTTGATATAACAGTTAATTAGAACTTTGATTAATTTTGCAATTTTTCTAACTTAACATAATAAAAGTAAAGTATTTACATGTCTTATAAACATATTAAGAAGGTAAGTTTTTGTAAAAATATATTGTAATATGCTGGTACACAACAATAACAAACTTGTCAATAAACTTTAAATCAATTCCAATAATAATAATAGGTAGACCATCTTTAAAAATACTTAAAACTAGCATAAAATTTTTAAAGTTACACAAACCCAGTAAAAATTTACATGTTTTATTACTGGATTTATTTTGAATATATTTATTAAATATTGAAGCCAAGCTGTATACTTTGATATTTAAAAATTTATTATAATATGACATATTTTTGATATGCAAGGTAGGTAATAATATTTTTTTTGGAATTAAATGTTCATTTGTTGTAATAATATTTTGTAGAAAAATTGAGCAAAATAACAGTCTAAAAGGGCTTGATAAAAGAATTGTTAGATTTACAAAAGATTAATTGAAATTGTTAAAGTGTTAAGTAGTGTAGAAGCTATATATGTAAATGTATTCAAATATTGATAGTGTAATATAAGGTGTGGAATAATGTATTAAATGTGAGAATCTCCGTTAGTTGGGTTTTGTACAGTCTGCGATCATACAGTGACTTCCTCTGTGAATCTGCTTTTATCATCTAAGTTAATAACTATGGCATGAGTTCTAGCATGACCAGATTTTATAGGATTTCTGGCTGACTTGCTAGAAGTATTGTTGGGACTACTATTCTCTACTTCTCCTGGACTGCCATTTTTAGGAACAGCACTGGCTGAGTCTGACTCACTTGGTTCCGTAGATTTATCAAATGAGCGTTCACTCCTTTCACCAACTGTGGATGTAATGTCGTTTTCCACTTCAACACTGGACCCTTTACTTAAACACTTATCACAACCATTTGCGCTAGTTTCATTCTTTAGTTCCTTAACTTTAATGGGACTAGAAATAGATCGATCTTTCTGTCTTATTTTTGTATGATTTACTACATCTTCACCTTGCGATTTATTAACATTGTCTTTTTCACTAATTATATTGTCATCGCACTCACAATTTTTCATTGGACTAAAGGTGACGTTAAGGCGTTTTGCCTTTGCGGTGGAAGCAGTAGATTCACAGGCATCTGTGATATACTCCCGGCCGCTACTGGTTGATTCATCAGCGGGTGTAATGGCTTGGGCACATGTAAGCTTATCAGCCATAGCTGAAAACATGCTGTTTAGTCGTGACACTTCATTTTTCTTTTTCTTATCTTCGTTTGGTTCTTTTTCCTCGACAAGAGTTTTCCCCAAAGAGTCTTGTCTAACAGCTGCTTCTTGCATGGCGCTTATTTTAGCAGTAAGATGCCGATTTCCGAAGCGCATGTTTTTATCTTTCAAATGTTCAAGTTGTGTGTAAAGTCTCCGGAACTCCTCCTGAAAATAAAACATTGATTTATATTTGATTTGTTTGAGGAAACATTTAGAAATTTATTAGAATTGAACTGAATTGAATTAATTGATTAGAAAAAGAAAATGTTGGTAAAAAAGTATGAGTAATTTGATAAACATTTTTACATTTTATCACGTACAAAAATTGAACTCATTTATAAAAATATATTTAATATGAATTATCAATTATTCAAATTGATCATTTTATTAATACTGAAAACACAGAACAGAATGATTCTCTATCTGCCTGTGGCTGAAAAGTATATTTTTGAACTTATAAGTTGCAAAGGACACATTTTAATCTGATTTGGGTAAAATATGTATGCATCAACAATATTACTTGATTTACCGCTGAAGATAGTTAAATGGCATACCTGTATGTCTTGCTCCGTAACCTTGGTGTACTCCCCGTAGCCGGCAGATGAGTTCGTACTGGTGGCATATTGTGAGTTTCCCCCGGAGCGAGGTTTGGCGATGAACTTCCCGGCTGGAGTCTTGGAGACCATACTGGACCCCTCGTGCTCTCCCTTTCCATGACCCCTGTACACCAGGTAGGCCTGTAATCACACATCACGTATTCACATTATGTACCAATCATGATATAATATGTCATATAGCTTAAAAGAGTTTGATTTCACAAATATAATAAAAGTACAGTGATTTCAATTATTATTGCTATTTTAATTTCATTTCAATAATGAGTAAATTAAGCTTATTATGTTATCGTGCGAAATGGTATTGCCATTTTGAATTGATAAATATACAAGCTACGAGGACAATTTGTCGGGATGGTAGAACAACGACGGCTGTGCCGAAATTGAAACATCGACTTACTTTTATATTTGATATTAAAAAAGTTAGTCTTTTTTTCCAGGTTCGAAAAAAAAAATATACATGACTTACCCAAGTATCAAATGATATACTTTTGCACTTCTCAAATTGTGACAAAGTGTAAAAAAAATTCAAACAGATCTCACGTAAAGTTCAGTTAAAGAAAATCACATGCGTCATTGTTCTACGATCCCGATGATTTCTTCAGATTATTCATTGATTATTTTCAATCCGTTGAGTTCTCCTTTCAGGATCATCACAAACTATGAAAAATTAATTTATTTTTGTAATTTTATGGTTGATTATTTGCATTATGTTCGTTGTCTTTTAGTCAGTTTATATTATTTTCGTGAAATTGTTCCTAGAGGTAAATTTTCTTTTTTTTTGTATCATTTGTAAATAGGTTTCTTTTATGCCATTTTGATAACGTCATAATATCTATTGGCAAACAATTTAGAGATTGTCGATGGTTTTTTTTAGTTGTGTTTAATCTTTTAAATGCCGTCTGGTATAACTATGGCGGTACCAACCCCCACAATTTATTTAGACAATTTAAGAAAAGAAAACTGGTATATGAATTTACTCCAAAAATATATAAAAATGCTAATACTGTACAGTAATACTAACAAACAAATATTCGATGTCTCTTAATTTATAATATCTCAAATTTATCTGCACACTTCACCTTAGCCCGTAAATCACGTTAAAAAGTAAGTTTTTTTAGCATGGCAAAGTTTTCTGATCTGCCAACGTAGAGCGCGTTAACACGTACCATAAGGTACACAAACAGTCAACAACATATTCAAATGTGGCGCTGCTTTCATCAAAAGAACATCTTGAGCTTTTTCGATGCTGACTCTGAAACCTCTTACATTAATACAGTTAAACTGTTATTTTGTCTACCGGACGAAGAATACAGTTCTGTGTGTGAAATAGAACCAGAATCCTGGATGAGTGTTTTCGACTCGATGAGTGCTGTCAGGTAAACGTCCTGAAAAAAGAAATAAAGTCAAGATGAGTTCGCCTAACAGTGCAGTGGTTTGCGCGTTCGTCAATCATGCTTGAGGTCCCAGGTTCGATTCCCGGCAGGGCCAACGTGAAATATTTACTTGCCTGAAGCGAAAGATTGATCACCTTACCTTCATGTAACAGATTATCGATATACCTACGCTGCATCGTTGGTGCACAATACAGTGCTCTATGCACCATTGGGTGCGGAAAGGGAAATTATTTTGATGATGATGTATACTCAGAGTAATAATGCGTCATAACTGTAGACGTCATTTTGCTCTATTGTATAGAACAAAAGCGTCGCAAATTTTTGGTTGAACAACAGACGTGTAATGGACGGTTTCGTCGTTGCGCTTGCGATTCTTGATCCGAGTACCTACGGCCCAGTGTTTTGCTGTAAACTATAGCTAACTTCGCTATAGATAATATTTTTTGTCCGTATGGGCGGCTCTTTAGTGTTATTACTCTAAAGATGGAGATGTGAAATAAAAGGTGTTTGATATTAGCGACCTCATTCTACACTCTCTACACGATCACGTGACTTCACTAAATCTCATTTATTTATCCTCTTTTCCAAATCACGTTCCTTGTTATAAGGTCAAGTGACTCGTGAGAGGTACTACCGCCGAATAGATATATCTGTGGGTACTACATTAAATGAGTAAACATAATGACTTCTGTTTCTAGAATGGCGGAATAAGTCAGAGTCGGAGATGTTACATGAAAAAATAAAAAGCGCCATAGGTAGAACTAAAGATAAAAAATAAGTTTTTAGATGACTAATGGTCATATAAATAACATTGCGTACCAATCTATACACCTAAAATCTAATACCTACTGTTGATTTGTGTCTGTATTTTTTATTTTAATAATTTTACAAACAGCACTTTTCAAACAATATTATAACGAAATACACAATATATACACGAACATAAATCTAGAAACTTAATAATTAAAAGAAAAAGCAAAAACACAAATCTAATATTTTTGTATCCTGGAAATATTTCTATGACTTTTATTTTAATTTTTTAAGGATTAACCCGCTAAGCCTCTATTGAGAGGCGTGTCCGCAGGTGGGAAAAAGGGGATATGGAAGGAGGTTATAAAAATACACCACAAAACCCAGACCAATTAAGGAAAAATCTTTCTTCAATTTTTTTCTTGCGACTGGAGGGAATCGAACCTGCGACGCCAGTTTCACAGTAAGCCGTCTAACCAACTGCGCTACGGCGCCTGTCTAAAAACTGTGTTGAATTTAATTGTCAAACATTCCTCAATCTTTTTTTTATGTATTAAATTATTAGCATTTACATTTATTTTCAATTTTTTAATAAGAAATGGTATATTTTCTAATTTACATATGCTTCAATTTTTATTATTATCGGTATGTTTTCTAATTATATTTATGTTTAATTTTTTAATTGTATATTTTCCAAGTTCCATAATGCTTCAATTTTTATTATCGGCATGTTTTCTAATTTAAATTCATGCTTCATTTTCTAATTATTAACGGTATATTTTCAATTTATATTTATGCTTCAATTTTTATTATTATCGATCGATATGTTTTCTAATTTATATTTATTTTTCATTTTTTTATATTATTGTTTTATTTGAAATTTTTGAATATCATTTAATGAAAAAAAACACATGTAAAAAAGAAGGTCCTGTTTAAACACGGGAATGTCCCAGCTAGTCGGGACCCGAAACAAAGAACCTCTGTACATTTTGAAACTGTGAAATAAATAAATAAAGGACGGACATTATGGGATCCAGGTTGATTATACATAGGTGCAAAGAATGTATTAAATATTGAATATAATATCCACAATGGTGAAGCGTGTTCAAAAGGTCCATATTTTGTATGAATTCTTCCAGTATTAGCTTTCATTCGCGGTTTCCGGGTTTTTATTTTTAAATTGATTAAAAGTTATTTGATTTACACCCAAAATAATTCAGATCCTAATTTTCGCTAACCGGTCTGATTATTTTGGATGGAGTTGCCTGGAAACCAGTATTTTCGATTCGATGGGTGCTTTCAGGTAAAAATCATGAAAAAGACAATCGACTGGGAATAATTGAACGTAGTTGTGCAGAAAGCAGCCAGTCCACCAAAATAAAATATTTGTATCGGATGTGGTAAGGGTCAATTCTATGTCATGTCGCTTTCATACAAAAAACTGTAATAATCACCTTCCGAAAATAGCTTTGATCACAAAAACAGCATTTCTCAATTTGCAGAAAACACCCACAGCACTAGAAAAATCTTACGGCATAGATGCCGATGAGAAGATTAATGCCTCCATAAATCTAGTTTTCTTTGATAAATTAATGTGGATAAATACGTAGTGTTTTAATTTTATAAACTCACTAATTAAAAAATATCTGTAATAAAAAACTAAAAAGAATACAAAATGTTACCTCATACATTCAAAGTTTGAATAAGGTATTATGATCTGGCTGTTTTCGGCAAAATGCATATTTTAGGTTGTGTGGTCAGCCAGTCTTAAAAAATCACCAAAATTAATTTAACTCTTAATAAAATTATTTTTATAGTTATTATAAAAAATGAATTAAGTGATTCTTAAAAATTAAGCACCCTTACATAAATATAAAATAATATGTTCAATTCATAATGAGCGAGTGCGGTCGAAATGCGATCTCTTAGACGAATTTGTGGGAAATCAATATATGACAGGGTTAAGAATGATGAAATCAGGCGAGAGTGTAAATCTGAGTCAGATATATATAATTGATAAGATTAGGAAAGGGTCTCTGAGATGGTCATGTAAAACGCATGGATAACGAAAGAATGATAAAACAGATATATGTGGCGAGAATAAATGGTAACGTGGAATGAGGATGATCAAGGAAGACGTGGCATGATCAAATAAATCAAAATCTTAAGTCTAGTCATGTAAAAAATAGGCAGAACCGAAGGGTGTGTTATGACAAGCTGTATGAATGCGGAAGAAGCTAGGAATGTATACCGGGATAGACGTGTGTGGCGGTCCATTCTCTCTGCCTACTCCTACGGGGAAATGGCGTGATGGTAGTAGTAGCATAACGATACAACACACGAGTTTTACTAGGCGCTGACCTAGTTCTTGTATGTTCAATAGACCATTTTGTAAATTTTACAAGAGACATTTTTTTCTGTTTTTAAAGTCAAATGAGTAAAATCAGTAATGGGAGATTGGCATTTAAAAAATGCTGAAAACACTATTTTATAACGGAAAAATAATAATTCTTCAGCTACATGAACGCGTCATAAGATAATGAACATATTGGCATACATAACTCAATTTAGCTAAAACTGGTCTATTGAACATACGAGTACAAGAACTAGGGCAGCGTAGGGTTGTTTTTTTTCTTCGAAAATTTAGGAACTGTTAAGCCTCGTGTCTTACTAAATCGCGAACCCTAAGTCTTCGAAAACTCCTAAATAGGAGTGACTATATTTATTAACTTGTACATTTTTATTCCAGCAGGTTTTAAATTATTGAAGAATGAAAAAAATATCTATTTTCCTACGATCATAATATCACGATATTATTACATTATGAATGATGGATAGCAAAACGAAATTTTTTAATATGATTAAAACTAATAATCTTGAAATAGTTTCTATTAGCCAGATTTTTATCTTAGAATAAGGAAAACGGCTATTTCATAGAAATTATAAACAATGCGATATAAATAGGCCCGGCCCGCCTTATGGTATACCGGTTAGTGCATTTGCCTACAGCCCTGGTTCGATTCCCGGTAGAGTTGACGTAAAATATTTATTTTATATGTGATTTTCGCCGCAATATTTCACAGTACCTGGACTGCCTCCCGAAATATAAGGTTGATCACCTCACCCTCGTGTACCTAACAGAAGATCGAGAAATACTGTATATATGTTTGATGATTATTCATTTGAAATTCGTGAGGTGTTTAAGATAATGTAATTCACGGTGGCTTAGTTTTAGGATTATAACCTAAGCTCAGGAAATGCGGTATCCCTATATTACGAAATGATTATGAATTATAAATGTAATCATTTAAGCGAAAAAAGGGGTTAAATTGGCTGCGTTTAGCCCGAGGTGAGGATACAGCAATAATAATTTTGGCCTCAAAACAGGTAAGCTTTATACATAATGCAACGTGAACCCCATTAAATCTAAAGGAAATTTATCGGGATGATACACGCATTTTATATGTTCGTTTGATGCATAAGCGCAATATAATGAGGAACTTCAGCCCTGCGATAAATTGGATACAATAAATGTTTTCTTGCGCGCGTAAAAATTGGAGCATTAAATTGTACCGCAATTTTTTCCGAAAATGCACGAAAAAAATAATAGAAAATATTTTAATAAACACGACGAACTACTTTGAACGTCGTCATTAGTTCATATCAATCGACCAATGATAAGAGAGTTATGGAAGATTTCCGATTTACTTGCCGTCAATAGACCAATAGGCAAAACTGATTGAGAATAAAATAACTTAAAATAAAAAACTAATAACATAAAATAAAAAAACTCTGATTATATAGTGCTGATAATACGATACGTAAAAATAAAATAACTTTTTTTTGGCCTAAGCCATAACCCATTTTGGCCCAAACGAATTCAATAGTCTTTTAACAAATAAAAAAAATATCAAAAAAACCACTGAACTTCTTCATTTATAAGAGAGAACGTATCAGTATAAAAAATTGATATAAAGTCACAAAATGTAGAAAGTACGCTAAGGAGGAAATTTATTGTACTTAAAGGCACAAAATAATTCAAAATACACAAAGTATGCTAAGAGGAAATTTTTATGTTTTGTCAATATATAACACAACATTTATGTAACTATACAATAACATTTTTATAAATAAATGTTACATAGGTACATGTTTAGGAAATTGTATCACTAAAAAAATAAAACACAAACAATAAAAGAACGAAGCTTTCTTCATTTTTTTTATTTTATTCTTTAAGGAGAGAAGAAATCAAATCATATAAATGAAAATGTAAAGATAAATATAATATAGAAATAAATTAAACGAGCCTTCTTGAAATCAAAACAATATAATATTTCATTTGAATTTGCAAACTTGTTTTTATGAGCCGGTCTTTAATCAATAAATGTTTTAGTGAAAACGTACCAACTTTTAGTGGGAGGTGAAATGCCTCATCGAGCGTAAGGCATATTTTAAATCCATTAGTAACGGTAAATCTCTATAGAATATGGGATGTGATATATTAGTCAACGAATCATTCGATAACCTTTAATAATAATAATCCAATAAATTACGAGAGAAACGTTTGTGCGCGCTGAATGCTAATACAGATAAGGTGCATGGCTTATTTTTTGCTGTTGAGAAGAAGTGAGTGAGAACAATGAATTAATCTTCGGGGAATACGTCTGTCGACCGAACAGATTTATGGAGTTCCTATTCAGATACTTATTCATTCTTTATTTAGTTACTTTCTAATACACCTTGCCGACGCTAAAGCGGTGACTTGTTAGATAAGCCGGTATCGTTCGCAGATTATTTATCCAATAATTATTTCACGACGCTGCGCTAGAGTCTTCTGATGTCTACATGATCAGAATGAAATACGAGAGTTATTTTTGTATTACAAGTATTTAAAAAACAGTTATTTTGACGCCACTGAGATTTTCTATGATTTAAATAATTTTTATCTATACTTTGGTTAGCTGGTTCTTGCTAGAGCATATAGGACATGCTCGACGGATGCACTTCCGGTTCTAACGTTCTCCAGCGACGATCCGCAAATTTTCACTTAAAAAGAAAGCGCTCCTCTATTATTGGTGGCTTTCGTCTACTCCCAACTAAAGGAATGTCTCTATCGGATAAAAAAAATGTCTTTAAATGCTCTTCTTGACGCTTGGCAACTGCGATGGGAATCTTCCCCTCCAGGGAGGGTTACCTTTCTTTTTTTTCCTTCAATCTGTCACCGCCTAAAATCTTTTTGGGTTATCCCCGATCACTGGAATACGCAGTTTTTATCAGGCCATGGTAAATTTAATAACAAATTATTTGTTTTATATATTGTTGATTCCCTTTCGTGCTGCTGCGGGTATCCTAATCAATCTTCTGAACACATTCTGTGATCTTGCCCCTTTCCCCCCTTCTGTGATTACCGAATGGAGCTTATCGCTACTATCCGTGGCCCTGTTATAGGTCCTGTCGGATATACAGATCTGGTGGCTCCCAAAAAGAATTTCAAGGCTTTTAAAACGTTTTGTAATAATTTCGGCGAATTGATCACGTCCAATCAATTTAATCCCAGTCAGTGAAGAAATCACTTACCTCTTTTCTCAATCAAATACTTCTGGATTACCTTCTTTCAGTACAAAAATGCTAAGGCTACCAGATTACAAATAGCTTCTTCGGGCAGCTTTTCTCCTTTATCAACGAGCAACTTTTCCGTGTATGTGGGCACTGCCAAGGAATCTTAAATCTTCAGATGGGGTGTGCGGTATGTGAGGGGTAAGCTATACGTTGGTTTATCAAATGTTTTTTTATTCATAATATTATTAAAAAAGATTAAAATTATATCACATAAAATTTTATCATCAAAATTTATTAATTAAAATTATTTCGTTGGGTAATTCATTGTATAATATTGAACCCTTGTACAGTTTTTTTAAAACAAATATTTGCGTTTTTATGATTTTCCCAAATATTTTAATTTTGGGCCATTTTTTAAATTATAAAACTGATTTCTTACCCGGGTTCACTCTAGATAGAGCTAAAATATTTTTTCATTGTTTATAAAAAAAATAATTGTACTGTTATTTTGATTTTGTATCCTTGCTATGTAATTTCGTTTTAGAATAGTAGGTAGTCGATTTTGAAATTTGCTGCTATGCCCGATGTCTAGGATCCGATTCTCGGCAATGTCGATATGAAATACATATTGAAAGGGTGAATTTCACCGCAATATTTCGTAGTTCCTGCGCTAAATCTGAAAAGACTCGTCATTTTACCTTTGTGTAGCAAATGTTCGACATATGCCGAAATATGATTTCCAATTCTTGATAGGGAAGTGATGATGATGATTTCCTGGTGGGTGCAATGGATTTTTACCAAAAATACAAACTATGGAAAAATTGATACAAACCTTACTCCCGAAAATGAGGCACAGTAGAAGCGTAATGGTTAGCTGTGTGTGGCAGAAAAATATAATGTAGAGAAGATCGGGATTGGCGGGAGATTGGAGGAACAACCTGGAATTAAACACGTTATTTAATTTAAAGTTAAAAGTAATAAATTATTTTTGATGTTTGAAGCACTTACTTTGTGGAACATTATTATTTAATATATTAAAATAAAATAAAATCACTTTGTTTTCATGTACCACTTATATTTTTATAATTTGACAACCAACTAGTTTCGGCAATACTATGCCTTCTTCAGGGTTAATTACAAACTAACATAACAAATATAAAATTTTCACAGTGAGGGTAGAGTGGGCGTAGCTACGGGAGTAGAGAAGATTAATAGACGACGGAGAAGATTTTTATACATGAAAAATTATTCAAATAGTTTTTTTTAAAGATTTACCGGATGACATAAAACAAGCATTTTACACAACCAATAATAAAGGAAGTATACTAAAAAACACTAAACAAAAAACTGATATGGTAGATCGATCAGGCATTTACAAGTTGATGTGCCATGACTGTAAGTCATTTTATATAGGAAAAACATCACATACTTTTAAAAGAAGAGTTAAAGAACATATGAGATGTCTGAAGAACAATATTTTTTTAATTTTTAGAGTTTGCTGACCATATCCTAACAAATAGTCACTCATTCACTTTTGAAGATGGCATCGAAATTTTACATACAAACGAAAAAGGATATGCACTAGATTATTTTTAAATATTGGAGATTCGAAAGGCTGTAAATAAAAATGGAAATTTATTAATAATCAAATAAATCTTAGTAATAGTCCTATTTTAAACATGTTTCCTCTTCCAAAATCCACACACAAACCCCCTCTTTTCTCTACTCCCGTAGCCACGCCCTCTACCCTCACTGTGAAAAATTGATATATGTTATGTTAGTTTGTAATTAACCCTGAAGAAGGCATAGCATTGCCGAAACTAGTTGGTTGTCAAATTATAAAAATATAAGTGGTACATGAAAACAAAGTGATTTTATTTTATTTTTATATGTTAAGTAATAAATTAAATTAAAAGTCACGGTTGCTTTTGAATAATTACCGAAAATGGGTTCCACCCTAAAACATTATTAATGTGACGTGTCACATGTTATATTTAGTGAAGAAATATGGCTTGTTAACGAAGTAACATAATACTTAAATATTCCATTCGGAATTAACAGAGAAATACTATTTTTTGTTGGCTTTTTGTGCCACGCGACAAATTTAAGTCACGGAAGCATTAACTGTTAACAGTAGGTTCAAAGTTAATTGATAAAAAGTAAGGAAAGTAATGTTTGGTGCTGAAATAAAATTAATACGAAAAAAGTTCTATGTTTAATCTAATCTACACAGATTAAAAAAAACAAGCAGTATAATATATTTATATAAGTATATTTAGGAGAATTGTGGGATTATGCAAATTAAAAATATACGATAAGGTAGCTATTTTTTTTTTAGTCATCTATTTTTTTAGTACATTTTTAAATGTAGATTCGTTTTTTTCATGGCCTTTTAAATGTAGATTAAAATATAACAAACATACAAATTACGTAACATGATTTGAGCGCTCAGCGTAGGCTGATATTTACATCGTTATTCGTTCACAGTGCGTTCGAATGTTTAATAAGCCCACGCCAATGTTTTAGTGCCTGTTGGTGAACCCAGTAAACATACAAATTGCTTTTGTGTTAGTACGTAAACTACAGTATTTTATTTGAAAATATTCAGTTACGCACATACAAGTAAATGTTTTTTAAAGATTTGAATAAACTGTACCTACATCAATAAATTTTATAGAAGAAAGTTTAAAAGAGACCTGAATTAATTCCTATGGAAATCAAAATACTTTTTTAACATGTTTGAATCTTTAGAAATGTTTTTTTAAAATTTTTATTTTATTTATTGTTTTATTTATTAATAACAAATAAAAATACAATATTACAACTAAATGCAATTTTTTACATTTATCAAATACATATATTTACATTTACGTTTCCCATTACGTAAAAGAAATAAACAATTCTTGTGTACATAATGGGGAGTGACGTCTTACAATAGTTTATTTTATTTTAATTAATAATATTTTTAGGATAGTATAAATAAATTACAAAAAAGATATAAACGATGTTTTCAATCAGTGTCACATAAAGAAGAATTATAGATGTAATTTTTCACTTCTTTCTTAAATATATTGTATTCCTGACTGTACTTTTTATTATCTTTGTTCATTTCATTAAAGAAAAATATTCCTCTGTAAGTATAATGATGTTGTGCAGTAGTTGTTTTTAATTTAGGAATTAAGATATTACCACCTGTTCTAGGTGATAAATTTAACCACATATATAGTGTATTATCCATTCAGTCGATTTAACATTTATTTTTAATCAGATTTAACAATTTTCAGTAAGACGGCTAACTGTGAAATTTGCGTGGCGGGTTCGATTTGTCAGTTGCAAGAAAAAAACTCAAGAAAGCTTTTTTGGTCAATTGGTCTGGGTGTTTTGGTATATTTCTTATAACTTCCTACAGTATCCCTTCTTCCCCCTTTCCCACCTGCTGATAAGCCTCTGTAATAGAAGCCTAGCGGGTTATTTTTTTTTTCAGAAATAAAAAAATGTCTGCTTTCAAATTGATAAATAAATCAACAAAGACATGTTTGTTTAAAATCAAATAAGTTTAATTTTAGTTGAAACTTCGCTAAAGTTAAATTTATAAGAGCGACTGGAATTTGCTCCAAATCAAACAAACCAGCCAGAAGCCAAGCAGAATATGTTTGTTAAAAAATTATCATCGCCATCCCACGAAACGGTGCGATAGACCCTAATCTAATCTCTTTTGGAAACTCATAACACATCTTAAGTCCTTTATGATACAGATCGTTATGGATAGTGAAAAGTTGATCTTGGGTGAAATTACTATTTTATGGGCAAAATTTCGTAAAAAAGAAACGAAAATAATTAATAAACAGTATTATATAACACTTCAAGAGTAATTAAACAAAACCCACGATAACCAAGTACTTAAAACCACAACAATAAATTACGATAATCCTTTTTTACAAAGCCATTATCACGAAATAAGTTTTGAGCGACAAAGTTAGTCTGTACTTATCGTTAACACATGTTTTTACCATTCCCTCTGAAACAAGAAGTTGTTATTGATCGTTTAGTATCCCGAGGCGCTTGTCTTACAGATCTCCTTTTCGGGACCGCTAAACTTCGCATCGCTTCAAGCTTTCCAACTATTATCACAAGGTGAAAAATTATTGTTACTTGAATGATAATTATTCAAGTTGATTACGGAAACTTTCCAAGTGAAATATGATACAACTGTTACGTTGTTTTCTATCTGTGAGCTGACATTGAATACGTGTGTGAAATAATAATGTGTCTGAAATAGAACCAGCACCCTGGATGCGGGCTTTTGACTCGATGGCTACTCGAGGTAAAAATTCTGAAAAAGGGAATTGAGTGGAGATAAGTCCGCCTCGTAGTGTAGTTGTTGACGAGGTCTCCTACAATGCTTGGGGTCCTTTAAAAACTATTTGTTTTAAAGGTATTATAAGATATAAAGAAAAAAATATTACAAAATATCGGTTTCCGTTGCCTTTTTCGCTATACTAGATTTAATTCCCCTTTTTAAATACCAATTTGTAAAAACGATTATGCCTTAAATCAATTTATTAGACGTCCCTTTAAAAATTAAAATGGATTCAATATTGGTGTAGACATTTTTAACTGCACATTGCATTTACTCAGAAAATGTCTTCATATAGTTGATTATTTGGGATCGTCGCTGAATCTTGAGTGGTTTATAATAAGTATATGTACCTCATGTAATGTATGTATTTGTGTATGTTTTATATATGCATGTAAATGTGCATATGCATTTGTGTACCTATATGTATGCGTTCACATATGTGTGCATGGATGACTCACTCACTGAGTATATTTATTTATTACCAATACGTTGCTTCAGTTCGTATTTGTCCAACAGACCAACACACAAATCTGCAGAAATAGATTTTAAATAAAAATTTATTTAAAAAAAATTTTTTTTAGAAAAAGGCATAAATAATGACCACAACTTAAGACGAAATTCGTTAAAAAGCAGCGAGAACAATTTTAAAAATAAAATCTTTTGAATTTTATAAATAAAGGCTTTCGTAGAATTTAAGTACGCTTAACTCAATATCGTTAAATTGGTCTGTTGGACAAAAACGAACTAAAGCGACAAATAATGATAATAATGAAACATCAATATTCAAAATACATAATAAAAAATTAAATATGTAATGAAATACAATACAAATACGTTATTCAATAATACACGGTGTAGCAAAGTTAAGATCATGTATCTAAATTTTAAATTTATTTCTTTAATACTTTTATAATCCAATTTAGTAATTAATATAAAAGTAACATTTATATGGTACAATATATAATTTAAAAACAGATTAATAAATGGTTGGAGCTTTGGATGTAAATGAGATGTTAGTCTATTTTACGAGACTTTGAAAAAGTTAATGAGATTTAAGAGATTTATAGATGAATTTTGAAAGTACTTTCTACAGGAGAATAAAGGGTTGTTGTTTAAAGCAAAATACTCGCATTATGTATGTACGAGTATACTATAGCGTGCGAGCTTGCGGTGCCAAATCGTATTATTCCCCAGTGATTACATTATCAAAGTCCAAAGATGTATCGAAGAATGAACGAAGCGGTCAGAGCAGATATTGCGAACCCTTTTATCCTTTCAGCGCGGGTTTTGGGTGCCCGTTGAATTTTATAAATATTTTATCCAACCGCAAAGTTCTTTTGATCGAACGCCAAAATATTATATTACGTTTTCGGCACCTCTCGTGAAGTACAAAGGGACACAAGTTCGATGTGTGATTTATTGGCGTAAAGTAGATCTTAAATTCTCTTTTATGTTGGAATATTTGCCGACGAAGCGTACTTTTGTTTGGTTTATTTTTGCGGTGGTTAATTTCGTATACGAAAACTTATTGAGCTGAAATAATCGAAATATTTTTTTGGTCGCCTACATTTTATTTACGCGTAAGATAAGTACTTGTTTTTTTTCATAATATACAAGAGTGGTTTATGAGTTGTACGTATTTTGGTTTACTTTAAAAAATAATTAAAATGTAAGGTGACGGGTGGGATTCCCGGCATGATTGACATGAAATATTTATTTAAAAATATGTTTTTACACTGCAATATTTCAGTAAAATATTTTACCACATACATATTGTCTGACTTTCAGCACCCGGTGGTGGATAGGGCATTGCATTGGTAAACCAAAAACAGCGTAATTTGATCATCTGTTACACGACGGTAGGGTGATCAGTTTTACGCTTCAGGCACCAGTCTAAGAACAATGAAATACTGCAGATAAAAAACCCTAGAAATCAATATTTCACGTCGACTCCGCCAGTAATCAGACCTCAAGAATGGTATGTGAACGCACCAACCACTACACAACGTGGCGGACTCATCTCCACTCCTTATTCAGGATTTTTTTACCTGAGAGCGGTCATCGAGTCGAAAGCACTCGTCCAGGATTCTGGTTCTATTCCACACGCAGAACTGTATTCTTTATTTATTATACAGGAACATACAATCAACGATGATTAAATGACAAAATAAGTATAAGGTTGAAAGACATACGTACTAGCGGAGTTCCTAAATAAAAATCATACATATATAATTTGTTAATCTTTGTTTTTAATTTTTGTATAAAATTGTAAGATTCAATATGTCCATGTATTTATAATTTTCTCAAACTGAAGGGTTTGGGTAGGTAGGAAGAAATTGCCTTAAGGCAATATGCCCGCCCTTATATGTATATATATATATATATTGTATATGTATATAAAGTGTCAAATAAATAAATAATAGTATATTTTTAAATATGTGCGTGCGTATATATGTAAAAGGTGTGTTTGTGTGTAATTGTGTGAGAGTAAATGTTCAGGTGTGTGTGAGCGTATGGATCATTAAAAAGCAAGTGGCAGTGTATCGCGGCTAGATAGAATTAGTCTTAATTTATTTTTAAATATATAAATAAATAAATTCAATGAATTCGTCCTTCTGGACACGGATATTTACGCCTTTTTAGAACAAAGAGTGCCTAAAAGTTTATTCAGTATCTGATATATTTGGTGAAAGGCCTTCGATTAATAAATATTATTTACGTGGCCGATTTCTTATATACCACACTAACATTAACTTACTGAAATGTTTGAGAGGGCTAAAGTGTTGAGGTTTATTTAGGTCTATCATACCGCAAGTTTTCCATACTTCGATTTCCCAAATGTAAAGGTCGTGATTCAAAAGTTAAGGGTGAATCTTTGGGGTCATTGCCTATAGAAATCGATGGAAAAGCTGCTTCAAAGGTCGTGTAAAAGGTTCCTAATCTTGCGATAGAAACCTTAACAAATTATTTTCTTTAAAAGGAACTCAACAGGTAAACATCAACTTTACGCCATCCCCAAATAAATTAGACCAATTTGTTAATTAATGTTCATCTTTGGTAAAACTGAAAGCAGCTTTCAAAGGTATATAAAGATACGCTATTAGAAAACGTTAAATTATTTTCAGTTTATCTGCTGTCATTTAAATAGGTATTTTTATTGTATTATGGTGCAAAACATTTTTGTTCATCTTGGTCCGAAAATATATTATAATCTGTTACAAGTTTTAATTTAGGGAGAAAAAACAAAAACAAAATCAAAAGGTTGGCTACAGACTAGATTAGAGAAAATATTGAAGGAGGATCCATAAAATTATTTAACAATGTCCTGCTTAGTTTTGAATCGACGTCCTTATAATATGTTTAACTTATCTATTAAGATGTTTACACGTGTGTAAGTAAAGGAGACTCCTAGAACGGGTATCTTTTCATGCCTGAATGAAGTAAAATAGTTTCTTTTTTATTTAATTTATTTTTTAAATTTGAATATTTTTTTTTTTAATGCACGTATGTTTTTTAAATAACGTTTTAAACACAAAAGAGTTAATAATAAAATAAATAATGACTATTCTGACTACAAAATTGATAATAGAAAAATGTATGTTAAAAATACTGTTTTTTTTTTACATTCATAAAATACGTACGTTTCAATTCTTAATAATTTCACTTGTATAATTCGTAGTATGTGATAAATATTTGAATACATAACGTCACAATTACCTTTAATTAACAAAGAGCTGTGTTGTAAATGATACAACTATTAACACATTGACAAAAATTGCATTAAACCAAAATAATAACTAATTATAAATCTAATGTAAAATCCATATCCATATCGACGGTAAAAAGGATAAATGATTGATGCGCCATAAATTGAATTTTAAAGGAGAGCCAATCAAAGTTTTTTTTCAGGAAAAGTGAGAAAAACTTTTTTCATTTTAAATCAATTCTAAAACTATGTAGGTAAGGATATCATAAAACTTTTTTTTCTATATTTAAAAATATAGGTTACTTGTAAATACTTAGGTTTCTAAGCTACTGGTGATTCAGCAAATTGACCTTAACCATATTGTATTTATTTATTTACATACATAAGTTTATTGTACATTATTTGAGACATAAGTCCCAACTCCATGGGACTAAACGTCCTGTGTTGAGATGGGACTCGCAATTAGTTGACACAGACACATGAGTATATCACCACAGATATAGTATCAGAAACATAAAAAATAAAAAATACATATATATATATGGTACATCAATATGAAAAACAGTAAATTCAAACATTCTAAAAATCATCAAGGAGTTTCCTACTCAAATCCCCCCCATTAAGGAAAATCCTGTCCTTAACTACTTTCTTGAAAATAGTTTTTGTTCTTGAGAGCTTAATACGCTCTTCTAAAATATTGAACACTCTCGGTGCGATAAATGAGAGATGTCATGGATTCATACGCCACATCAATTTCTTCTCAAGGTGATGAAAACTTCTTAAGCGCCATGGGTATTGTTGCGATGTATCAAGCAAAATGATTTTATTACTAACAGTGATGTTTACAATTTGAAGATAATTGGTTTATGGTGCATTCAATATTTTTGAGGATAATTGCCTCAAAATCCAGCCGGTATACTTAGAAAATTGACAAAATATATTAATATTTATAATATTATAATAGTATAATATTAAAGTTTAGGAACAAAATTGTTTTTATTTAACGTGTTCATATTATCAAAATAATAATAATCATTTTTGTTGATTTATAAGCTCAATTGTTAAATACGAATATATTTTTATTTTTATTAATTACTTTTAGCAATAAAAAAAAATTTAGTTAAACGGTGGTAATAGCTTGACCGAAAGTATAATTCTTAAAAAAGACAAGTTTCGTGTAATATAAATCCGCTAATTTTATAAACGTAATACGAGAGAGTTTTCCGACGTAAGCGCCAAAATTTACGCCCGATCTCAATGAGAGTCACTTCATATAGTGCAGCTAAAAATTCTGAGTAAAATAGTATATATAACTCAATATCGCCCTCAGTGGCGCATCAGTCACTTAGTCTTTTTACCGTCGATACTAACTAATCTGTTTCTAATGAAATTCAATCATTATTTTCTGTTGTTTGTTTGAAATTCAATCATGTTTTTTTTAAGATGTGAAAATAACAAATAATTTATAAAAACTTATTGACTGAATTTTGATGCTTTAAAATAAAACTCAAGTAATAAATGTAATTAAACGTAATTGTTATGGTTGGTATGAACGATTAATGTGAGTAATGAAGCAGATTTTGTTGATGTTTATAAATATTGTACATACGAAGTAAACACACTTGAATGACAGTTTAATTAAACTCAAAATAATTGCGGTAATTCAGTAATAAACCAACCACTATCAAGGGTTCTAAGCCAGGAAGGACCCTCTGGGACCCCTAAAAGGATTTTATGACATTGTTACATTTCGGGTTTTATAACAAAGGTTAAGATAATAAATCGGGTTATGAGATGTTTTTTATTTATTTGGTAAGTTAAACAATGTAGATCTAATTAAAAAATAGATAAAAAAACGGTCAGATGACTATTTATAGAAAGTAGTAATCGTCGGCCTCGTGGCGTAATGGTCAGCGCGTTCGCCTGCCAAGAGATCTCGGGTTCGATTTCCGACATGGTTGATGTGAGTTGTTTATTTAAAACAGTGTTTTAAATACTAGAATATTTCATAGTCTCTGGACGATTGGTGTACCAATGCAGCGCCCTATGCACTATAAGGTGCGAAAAGAGAATAAAGAAGTAATGGTCCCATGAGTAGGAAGTATTGATAGGGTACCCGTTAATGTTTACTTGCATCATCTATGAAAGCAGATGGACTTTCCATGCTCGCATCGAGAGAACATGTCACCTTGCACTGACGAAGTCTCGTTCACTCAGAATCCCGTACAACTCGTTGGTTCGGACCAGCCTTGAGAGTGCCTCAGTGATACGAAGTCCGCACGAGGCGAGATATTCCCTCATGCTAGAGAGGGTTCTGAAAAAATCTGGTTCTCTACCTCTGGTAATGTCGATTTAAAGAGCAGTAAAACAGCTGAACATTATTACTTTGCAGATTGACATCTTTCACATCAGTGAAACTAGAGGCAAATACTCTTGCTATTGGAGAGTATTATACCTTAATAATGTCGAACCATTGCTCGAGGGTTCCTGGTTTGATGTGTTGTTCCAATATAACAATACAAAGCCTTAAGTATTTTGTTATTTGTAATGTTATTGTGGTAAAACAAATTAATTGAAATAAATATAATTACAACAATTATATACATATCGTCTGACTAACTTGCAAAACTACAATCTCCAAAAAGAAAAAAAATACAGGAGGGTGAAAAAACAGTATAACTTTTAGAAATTATACGTTAAAAAAAATATATTATTTAATGTGAAATTAAAAACTAGTCGAATTTGATATATATTTTATGTTTGAAACAATGAATTTGTGTTAATCTATTATAATTAAAATTAAAATTAAACAACTTTGTTTTAGCCACTATTTTTTTATGTTTTTTTCCGATTGGTTTCAAACCTACGGAGGCTTCTTTAGCAAGGTATGAATCTTATCCTATTTTATTCAAACAGTGTCTACTAAATCTTAAATCTAAACATAAGCGGCCTCCGTGGTGTAGTGGTCAAGACGCATGACTCACGCACGGAAGGTTCCAGGTTCGATTCCCGGTGAGAAAACAAAAATTTAAAATGTGATTTTTCTCAAGCCTGGGTGTTTTGTGATGTAATTCACCACTGTTATTGGGCCTCTTGCCCTGTTGTGGTGCAAACCTAAAATAAAATATGCCTAAATTTGTTGCAGGAGAGAGGGGAAACATTTTTGAGAAGGGGATATGGAAGTCTCGGCATTAATGAGTCTTAAGGCCTGTCATTGGCAAGTTAAAGTTGCCACTTTACACACTGTAGAACATTCACCATTCTGTCCATGGTAAAACATCCACATTTCCACAACCTTCGATCTGTTGCCTTTCGTGAATCAAAAGAGCTAAAACCATTATCATGAAATACAATACGAATGCAGCAACGAATTCACCCATTAATCGTTTCCTGACCGTGTACAATCAAATAGATACTTCCGACATCGACATTTTACTAGACTCTGCAACATCTTTTAAAAATCATATTCTGAAAAAAAAAAAATTAAACTGTAATTATTTTCACTTATTTTTTTTTAAAGATACTTTTTCACTCGCACACGTATATATGCACCTTCTCTCACTGACACACACACACACACACACACCCTCACCCTGTTTTGACATACCTAGTAAAAAAATTAGGCTTTAATTAGAATACAACTAAAACGACATTTTATACCTAAGCATTATTCTCTCTAACTATTATTTTGATACATTTGTTGTGTTGTTTACAAAATATAAAAAATAATAAAAAAATGTGGGTGAGATTCATCCGGCTGAACTAATTCAACTACTAGACAACGTCTGAAAACAATTTCCCAATGTTTATGCTTCTTCTTTCCAGTTAGTTAAATCAACAAGTGAATTGGTTCAGCCGGATGAATCTCACCCACATGATAAAGGTTTCAGCTCCTTTACTTCATAAAAGTCAACATTGAAAGCCCCACCCACTTACCCGGATCTGCTTTAAAGGTTAAAGGCCTCTTTTCAGATCTGCACATTGCAAAAACATTTTTTTTAGCTGTAATGTACAGGTTTTTAAAAAAAAAATCTTTACAAAAGATTTGCGTATTATTTTTTTATTTATTTAAATTTACTGCTTTTTTTACTGCTTTGCAACCCAAGTATATTCAGTCAATTTGTTTGTCACCCTCAATCTCAAGGCACTGTCTTAATACCCATCCACAATTCCTCTTTCTTCTCTTACTCATATAGTGTCCATACGGCTCGACTGTGGAATCATCTCCCATCCACCATCAAAGATGTTACTACATTATCTCTGTTTAAATCACGTCTGAAGAAACATCTCCTTTCTTTTCCTTAATCTCTCCTCCTTTCCTTTTTCCTCTTTTTTCCCTTTTCCCATTGAGTAATAGTTTTGATTTAAGGTAATTTATAAACAAATTAGTTTATTTCTATTTTTATAAATCTTTGAGCTTTTTAATATTTTTTTCTATTGAATATGTTCTGTAACTTGAATTATAAAAATAAAACTTTTATTTTATTGGTTGGTTGGAAGAAATTGCCATTTTGCAATAAGCCCGCCAATGTACAAATAACATTATGTACACAAAGCTAAATAAATAAAAAATTAAAAAAAACTAATTTTCCCGTCGTTTGTTTAAAGTCAACAGACGGAAGAGTTGAGGAAATATGGATGTTGAAACATGGGCAGAATGGTGAATGTTACACAGTGTGTAAAGTGGCCACCAGCCAATGATAGGTCATAATCCCTGTAAATGCTTAGACTTCTATATTCCTTTCTCAAAAATGTTTTCGCTCTCTGTTCCAACAAATTTAGATCTAAATAACTCCCTAGGGATTAAATTATATTTCGCATTTAGTAAAGGTCTAACATAATCTAAAAATAAATATAACAAGCAAATTATGTAAAAAACATTTTAAAGGCATATTAACAAGAAAATTACAAAGTTTCTGATTCAAGTAATAATTTTTTTATTAGGTTTAATTACCATTCACCATCTTTGAAAAAGTACAAAAGGTTTGTTCTATGGGAACAATACTCTACATAAAATATATCCAATGCGTGGGAGTAACTATTAAATTGGCGATTTCATGGAGTCTATTTAATACAAAATGTTGATCTTTATGAAGTTAAAGAGCTGAAACCTTTAAGAAGTTGTTTAATTTTAACTTAAATTTAATAAAACTATGAAGACAGGAAAAGTTCGCATTTTTGAATACTTTAAAACAGATATTGTTTAATAGACTGATCAATAAAATTTCCAATGATGGGTTCTTCAAATAAAATATGAAATAATTTAATAAAAAAAACGTACCTACGTACAAACGAGTGAGTAATTGGTTTGTGGATTATTTCTTTATTTGTATTTTACGAGGTTTTTCTAGAAAAATGAAATAAGAATAATTGAGAGGCACACACACACGAAATAATATATTGCGAGCGCGTTTCCCAGTCTATTGAGAGCTTATGGAACAAAAAAGAATTATCCTCGGCATCTGGTATGTGACGCAATAAAACAAGCTTTATATTAAATCTTATAACGCGCAAAATGAGATTCTTCATTTACAATTGCATGAGGAAGTTCAGTGTTTATTTTTACTCTTTTAAAAGACTATTGAACAAAGCCATATTTAATAAAAAACAATATGTATCGTATTGTCAGCGCTTTGATTTTTTGAAGTTTTGTATTTATGAAATTACTCCGCGTGTGACGCCTCTAGTTATCTCCGCTTCTTCTCGGTCTTGAAACTGGAAATCTTTCACAACTCTCTTATCATTGGTCGATTCATATGAAGTAACGTCGTTCAAAATAGTTTGTTTTTATTAAAATATTTTTTATTATTATTTTTTAAACATTTTCAAGAAACTTTGCCATAAAGCTGAATGCTCTTATTTGTACCGCGCTTAAGAAGACATTTTTTGTTTCCAATTTTCTGAAGGGCTGGAGTTCCTCATTCGCCTCGAAATAATACATAATATGGACAGCTTATGTATGTATATCCACACGTTCAAACCCTTTACATATTTTTCGTAATAAAAAAAATATTTATCCTTAAATTATTTATTTTAATTTGATTTTATTATGCTTACTTATTATCTCATTAATGCCGCCCAACTTCAAGGAAAATTTTCAATAGAAAGAATTCAAAAAAATGTTTATAAAAAACTTAAACTGTTGACTGATTGAGACTGCATCTCAATCTTACAGATTACCGCCAAGCGCCCACTTTTCAAAGCATTCGAACTCTTGCTGATAGACGTACCACAGCTGATATAATGTTACTCACCAGTATAATTTCTGACAAAATAGATTCCCTTGAATTGGTTACCCGCATTCATCTTAAGGTACCACAGAGGCAAACGCGTTATACCCAACTTTTCCATATACCTAAATGTAGAACAAATTTGACAAAAAACACCACAATTAACCGTATTATGGATACTTAACAGGAAAACTTAACTACAAATTTATCAAAATAGCCAATAGTAATTAATTGTCTTTGCCCGCTTCTTCCTCTCCATTCCTCTCTATCCCTACATGCTACTACTACTACTACTGAAACATTACTACTGAAAGGATATTTTAATATATTTATGCATTCCCGCACTATAGCCAACTTTTGCACGTCTGATTTTTATCATTCGAACTATATCAAACTTTTGTGTTATTCATATTATTCATATATTATGTTGGTGCATATGATGTTATGTATATTCATTTTGAACCAGCGTACGCGTATTGTCATACCTACCTTGTTTATTGTTGACAATACATCGTATTCACTGCATTTTGTGGTTACCTACGTATTTTATGCGACTCGTTGCACATTATAAATTCAATTTCTATGAATTTAATTTTAAACAAAAATTCAGAGTTTAGAATAAGGTTTTGAAAGTTACCATACTTTTTGAAAATACAATTAAAACATCATAATCCAAATTTGTTGCAACACAGAGGGGAAAACAAATTCCGAGAAGGGAATATGGAAGTCTTAGCATTTACAAGGTTTATGAGCTACCATTATACACACTGTGTAACATTTACCATTCTGCCCATGTTTAAACATCTCCATTTCCTCAACTCTTCCATCTGTTGACTTTTGTGAAGTAAAAGAGCTGAAACCTTTATCATGTGGGTGAGATTTATCTGGCTGGACCAATTCACATACCTACTGGGCAACGCCTGAAAACAATTTCCCAATTTTTATGCTTCTTCTTTTATCAGTTAGTTAATTCAATAACTTATAATAATAAAAATACTTTATAGTTTTATTCCACTTTTATGAAATAAAAAAATATGAAATAAAAGTGGAATAAAACTATAAAGTATTTTTTTTATTATAATTAAAATGCAGTTCCACCAAGAAATGTCAGTAGAAAAACTCAATAAATAATTCAATAACGTTTCGATTATGACCAAATGTTTGCAGACAGGCTAGATTTCTTCCATGGGAAGGAAGTTACTTGTCCTGCAAATGCCTGGACTTCTCTATTCCCTTATCTGTACGTTGATCTAGTAATTTCTCAGATTGTGAAATCCAGTTCTTGTCTACAAACATTTAAACAATCTTAACACATTATTGATAAAACCAACTGGGCCAACAAGAAGAATAAAATGAAAAGTATTTTCAGGCATTCTCTAGTAGGTGAAATAATTCATTAATTTATTAAGTTAATATTCCGGCGCCCTCCAACATACCAGTCAGAACAGTTGTTCCAATGCATGAAGGTGGATATGAGACAACTGTACCTAAAGGAAGCGCTTACACACTTCTGGTCGAACAATAAAAGAGAGGCCTCAGCAAAATGTCCGTACGAGGTTTTCCCAGAGCATGAATTATGTCATACCCAAAACCCGTACGACTTTTGCTCAGAGACATCTCTTATTTATCGCACCGAGAGTGTTCAATATTTTGGAAGAGCGTATTAAGCTATCAAGAACAAATACTATTTTCAAGAAAGTAGTTAAGGACTGGATTTTCCATAGTGGGAGGGATTTGAGTAGAAAACTCCTCGATGATTTTCCGAATGTTTGAGTTTACTGTTTACTATATTGATGTGCCATATATATATGCATTAAAATTTATTTTTTTGTATATTTCTGATCCTATATTTGTGGTGATATATTCATGTGTCTGTGTCAACTAATTGCTAGTCCCACCTCAACACAGGACTTTTAGTCCCATGGAGTTGGGACTTATGTCTTAAATAATATACAATAAACTTATGTATGTAAATAAATATAAAATATTGTATTTAGTAGTAATATTGTAAACGTATATTTTATTTTTTCCTAAATGAACTAAAAAAAAAACATGAATCCTACCCTCATCAGTAAAGATTTCACATGTTTTCTTAATAAAAGTTGAAAAATCGAAGAGTTGAGGAAATGTGGATGCTTAAACTTAGGTAGAATGGTAAATGTTACACAGTATTACAATCGATTCAGGTCATAAGCCCTGTAATAGACTAGATTTTCATATTACCTTTTAAAATATGTTTTCCCACTCATTTTCGATAAATTTCAATAAAATTTTCAAAGAATCTGCCGACGAATTGCCGCAGAATTTAAATTAAAAGGTATTATTTGTAAATATTTTATGAAACATTTTTTTTTAAATTTTGCCAGAAATTGTACCTAAAAACTAATGCAGGGATACACGCTTACCACTACACGTGTCGTGTGATAGACAGCATTTTTAATCGGTTGATTTAATATCGCTACACATAGAAAACTATCCATTTTACATCATGTAAAATATTATTTTTTTCCAATAAATTTTTTATCTTAAAATACTTTTTTCAGAAATGATTTTTTCGTTATATGTATTATAATAATGCATTTTGGAAGAGAAAATTCGTCCGAAGGGTTGAAGAAAAGAAAATAATAAAGTGTATTTCTTCCTTTCATATCAAATAAGCACGATATTAATTAATTTATTGAATGCTCCTCGTTAAGAGGAAACCAATTTATTATTTCAGCTATCGATAGAGAAAAAGCGACTTCGGTATTCGTGCGATTGGATGACTAGGTTAATTTATTGGCTAAGATGGCCGATAACTTAATAAAATATGCTTTTGTCATTCAACATATTTTCAATACGAGAGATATTAATAATATTTTTGTAACATCTTATATAATATTATACTTCTAGAACCATTTAAGCTTTAATTTACGCCTTCTTCGTGTTTGGGTGGTTAATCCTTTCCAACCTAAATACATTCATGTGAATACGAACAATGAAATTGAAATTTTTTGAAAAATTATGTCATTTGATAAATATAAAAAAACTTTATAAATTGTTTAAGGTTAATTTTGAAAGAACACTGGGTCTCAAAATAATTGATTTTATTGTTGTTGATATCTTGCAATATATATAATATATTTAATCGATCAAATAAGGTTGTTGATTTTATTGAAATATATTTAAAATACACCTTGAAGGACAACCTTAGAGGATAAAAACGGGAGTCAAGTTTTTTCCGTTTGAAGTTAAAAATGCAAAAATTATTGCATTAAGCTATTTTATTCGTGAATAAAGCATCTAAGTCCACTTTATTCGTAAAAGTGCCTTTTTAAGTTGAAATGAAAAACTGAATTTCACTTTGTTTTAATGCAAAAAAACATCATCGCTATTTTAATATATACTTTTATTTAAAAACGTTATTTCACATTGAAAGTTCTTTATGGATTGTTTCTTGAACATTTCGAATTTGACTCCCGTAGTTAATCCTTTAAGGTAACTATATTATTAAGCTGTACAAAAGGAATTCGCTCCAAAACAAACAATCCAGCCATAAGCCAGTAGTCAAACTAAAAAACGATATTTTCCGTATAATTCTTATTACCAACATAAACAGTTAAAAAACAAAAAAGTATGTTAGTGAAGTAGAACTAAAACCTTGGACAAGTGTTTCCGACTAAATAACCACTCTGAACAAAAATCCTGAAATAGGAAATTGCGTGAAGATCAATCCGCCTCGTGGTCTACGTACTTATTAAAGCATTTGATTTGGGATTCTGCCAATTTGCTACAAATTCAATAAAAGTTAATTAATTACAATTGTTGAATGATTTATTTATTCACGTTGAAATAAATATTGATTTTACAGTCGTTTTATTAGAAATGAAATACAGAAATCAGTTTAAAGCGACTTCGTTTACTTGAATGTCTACTATTATTTGACGTAAGTAGATATATTACACTCTTTGAATGCACTGCCAGTGAAAACTTCAACAAATGTTGCCATTTATTGGTAAGAGCAAGTGTTCCGGAAGAAGAGTCACAAATTGGACGTCGAATTTTAGTGTGCAAAAAGCGAAATCTTCGTCTAACAAAATGTACTCTGAACCAGGGGCGTAGTAAAAAGCGTTTCAAACCTCGTACCATATTTTTTAACTACAAAAACAGCCGAGAGAATTTTATCGCATAAAAACTAACAACTTTATTTACTTAGTTTTGTAATTTTTTATTTCTATACTTAAAAAAATAGTACACGTTTTGTATGTCTATCTCTAATAAATACTGAAATATTGCAGTTAGATATTTTTTTCTTTCCTCCTTTTAATTCGTAAAAATTAAAGTCTTTAAAGGTCAAAAAAATAAAAAATTACGTTATGTCCGTGTCGAAATTCGTAACCATAACATGAGTACGTGGATCGACCTTGATAAAACTAGCGATTGTTTTAGTTTATATTAAATAATGAAGTAAATAAATTAACCAACCAATCAATCAATTCAAAATTCAACTAATCAAATCGAGACAGGGATTAAAAAGTTGCATGTTTAACACAACAAAGTGTCGAGAATCACATGGTTACAGATGTATTAATGATATTAATTTGATAGATAACGTATCGTTGCTTACAGATTTCATTGACAATATATTGTCATTTTATAAATAAACAAACACAAACATTTTTATACATATATTTTTTTACATTTCAGTTAAAACTACACGTGCACCATTGAGCGATTTTGATGAATATTTAAACTTTTGAAATTCCGAAAATGTAATTTGACTTTTGAAGCTTGGCAATTTTTTATTTTTATCTGTAAAATTTAATTACTTGTTCAAAATTGTAAATTCAATATAGGGTTGAACTGAACTGTTATTTCTAAGTTCAGGGTGCCTGGAAGAATTACTAGACAGGTGCCACCATTTTGTAGCAACAATTAACGGGCAGTGTATACTTGTAATGCCGTGTTGAAAAGAACTTCATGAACTCGAAAATAGTTATTCCACGTTTCGGATATATAGAGTATTGTTCCTATATAACAAACCTTTTGAACTTTTTCCATGATAGTGAATGGTTATTATATTTATTTATTTATACATTTCATAATAAACACAATTTTCTGTTCACTTTGCCCAGATACAGATGAAACAGTACTTAATGACTTTCTTGTTATATGAATTTAAAATATTTTATTTTGATTTGTACATTTATTCTTAAAGTATTTAAACTTCTACTGAATTTGTTGTATAATGTAAAGGTTTAATTTTTGTTTATAAATCTCGGATAAAAGATAATTTATGTTTTTAAAAAAAAGACAAATATGTTAATATTATAAATTTTGGTAAAAAGCAGATTTGCCGTATGTGTTTATAAAATAAAATAAAATCTGCCTTAATTGAGAAATTGGGTGTAATGTGAGTGAAGGACGATACACCTTCTTTCGTAAAGTGTACTTATGAGTACCTACGCCTCTGCCTAAGAACTCATAACAAAAGCTCATGAAAGCGGATTCCCATCGTTAACTCTGTTGCTATAACTGAAAAGCAGCGAGGTTTTCCTTGTCCATCTATAGCTAAAGTAGTCTGCGACCTGTACCAATGTGGGTGGCTAGAGCCTGTCAACACGCGACGTGTATTATTATAACTTGCGGCTAGTAACACCAGAAGACGTGTTTGAACGTCATTCATCACACAATAAGTGATTGCTTTCAGCCAAAACTACAAACTTTGTGAAAACATAAATTCTGAAAGTAATATTTCATACGGAATAACAATAAATTAAGATTAGTTTAACGAACAATGCATTTTTTAACATACTTGAATATTAATAAAGCAGTATGTATTTCTGCGTCCGGGCGAATGAAGAATAAAATTCTGAGTGTGAAATAGAACCCGAACCCTGGATGAGTGCTTTCGACTCGATGACCGGTAAAAGTCTTGAAAAACAAAATCGAGTGGATAAGTCTAGAGATAACTGAAGTGATAAGTCTCTCATTGTGTAGTGGTTAACGTGTCTGCCTAGCATGCTTGAGGTCCTTAGTTTGATTCCGGGCAGGGTGGATGTAAAATATTTGTTAAATAGTTCCACAGATCTTGGACGGGCTCCTGAAGCTTAAAACGGAATACCTTACCTTCTTCGCTGCAATTGGAGTACCAATTCAGTGTCCTATGCACCACTCAGTGCGGATAATTAAATGATGATAATGACGTATGTTATGTTTGTCCGTCACGTGGTCAGTGAATTGTGTTTTTTTAAAATTGGAATATTTTTGGAATTCTGAACTTTGAACCAAGACATACCCTTAATTCGGTCCAGGACTGGGAGGAATGGAGACTTATCATGCACCAGCGTCTGGTATTTAAAGAAGAAAAAGAAGAAACTCTGGAATATGTTATTTAAAGGCCTTATGACATACAAATGGCTGGTTAATTGGACCATTAAAATGTGTAACATCCACATTTACCACGTAAGCGGCTCTTGGTTCGATTTCCAACATGGTTGACATGACATTTTTTCTATGAAGATGTTTAGGAAAAGAATTTTCAGGCATTGCCGTCTAGAGTCTAGACTGTAGGTGTACGAATCTTACGCACATCAATAAACGAATTTCGCAAATCACCTTATTAACGAGGAAGTTCAGTGCTGTTTTAATTTTTTTTATTTGTCACTAGACTTAAATCGGGTTGTGGTACTGTGGCTAGTGCCTCGAACTCACGGACCAATAGTCCGTGGTTTGAATCCGACTCTACTCCAACTTTATTTCCATTTTCTAAAGTGAGTTATTTACAACTCGTTGAAAATGGCCGTAAAAATCAAATATTTGGGTAAATCATAAGAACGCAAATATTCTTTTTTCTAAAAAAAAAGACTATTAAACTAAGTCAAAACTTTGTTTTCAAATTTTACATGACGTATTATTAGTGTTTCGATTCTTTAAGTTTTATATTGCTGAAATAACTCCGCGTGTGACGTCAGAGGTTCTCTTCCGCTTATTCTCGATCAGTTCTGCCCATTGGTCCATTCACGGCAAGCAAACCGGATATCTTCCATAACTCTCTCATCATTGGTTGATTTATATAAATCAGTGACGTTTGAAAACAATTTGCCGTAGGGCTAAAGTTCCTCATTATAATCATGACCTTAATAAAAGTTAAAATCTTAAATACAAATACAAAAAGATCAAAAGTAAATAATATGGAAATATTTCATATTAGGAAGGATTTAGAAAATAATGTTAACAAATAATCATATAACATTTCAATATAGTCCCTTACATAATGTTCCATTTAAAGGGTAATACTCCTTGCTTAACTTTTGTTCCCACAAGATGAAAAAAAAAATTACACTCAGTGCATGTGAGTGTTAGCTTTTTAGAGCATGTGTCCTATCAAAACGTTGGTTTCATATTTTTTTGCAACGATAGTAAAGGTTCATGTAAAGTGGGCTTTGCATGTCAGTATAGTTTGTGTCCTGGCGAAGAGACGGGTACGTCTCAAAACCGGTAGATAACCGGTAAGTGGTTTACAAATATTCACCAACAAGTTTTTTAAGCCCTTTTATCAAAGAAACATCTTTTACTTCGTCTTATTTACATAAAATAAATGTCATAAAACTGTAGCGGGTAAATCTGCGAAACTCAATCACAAAAAATGTTATAGGACATAAACTATCTTAAGCTTCACTGAATTATAAAGGGGCTCAATTAAATAAACCATATTTGCCAATAAATTCCTATGAAACGCTTCTTTATTGCTGTACGAATCCATAAAATATTTCAATAATATCACCAGCTTACCGTTAGACATCTTGAGTAATGTTTGAATGGGAAACAATATCCATAAAGCCAAACGAGGACGTTAAAAACGACTGCCATCCGAATGTTTAAACACGGCCACGTTAGCCGCGGGTAGTCATTACAAAGTTAGTTGAACCGCCATAAAGTATTTTTAATCGACCGAAAAATATATTTTCGGTTTAAATTAAGAAGCGGAGTAAAAGATTCTCAGGACAAGCCTTACTGTTTGTTAGAAAAAATATTTTTGGTAAATTCACGGCTTAGAAACATCGCTGATATTTGTCAAGTTGAGCAAGTTCATTAGTTATTTATTTATTTTAAAGAAACAAACAGTCGACAATGATATAATAACATAAAAAAGATACGGTTTAAGGACAGACCAGGGTAGTTTCTAAATAAAAATCATACATACTAAATTGTGGTATAACCAAAGGGTGTGTTTATTTTTTTCCATTTTTTAAAATATTATTATTATTATTTTATTTTTTTGAAACCAACACAGTCATTGTTATAAACAATACATAAAGAAAAAACAACAAATAACAAGACCAATTATAATGGGTTTCATATAGAAACAAAAATATGAAGAAACAAAACGTACAGTTCGCTAGGAGTGAAAGGAAGTGGGATGGGAAAATAGGGAAGGAAGATAAGAATAAAAAATAGTGAGCAAATATAAAACAATAAAAAAAGAAGTAAAAATGCATATAAAAGTACACATACAACATACATACATATACATACACACACACATCCATGTATATACTTGTTTATGTGTATATGTAAGAGAGAAAGTGTATAGGTGTGTTTGTGTGTATGTGGGAGTAAGTGTTCAGGTGTGTGTAAGTGTGAGCATCATTAAATAGCGAGTGGGATCGTATCGCAGCCAGAAATAATCAGTTTTAATTTATTTTTGAACAAATTAAAGGGCGTGTTGAATATATCAATAGATGAAAAAAAAGCCGTTATAGTTAGCGCAAGAACGATAGAGGAAAGAGTGTTGTGCATAGTTAGTGCTACAGACTGGCAGATGGAATAAATATTTATTTCTTGTCATGCAAAAGGGGACATTAAGATTAACTTTGGGGAGTAGGTTAAAAGAGTCTACTTTATTATTTAATAATTTATATAATTAACATAATTCAGATATAGTGCGTCTATTTTCAAAGGTAAAAATTCAAATTTGTTTGGCAGATTAGCTGTAAGTGTAAAGCGTTTTATTGTTTTTGTAATCTAAGTATTTAAAAAAATTTCGTTGAACATTTTCACTCTTTTATTTATTCTATTATTTGTTAACAGGCTATCAAACTAAGTTAAAAATTTAAAAAATAAAGAATTTATGCCACGTTTTATCTTGGTTATGTTTGTTTTTAGTTTTGCAATTTTGAAATTATACCACACGTGACGTCACGAGCTCAAGACGGTGAGTTTTCCTGACATTTAAAAGGAGAACCTCGTACCTGTCGCCATCCGGAAACCGGTAAATCTATCGCAACACATAATAACGCTGTAATTGATTGATCATTGTTCACCATTCTGCCTATGTTTGAACATCCACATTTTATCAAATCTTCCATCCGTTGACTATTGTGAAGTAAAAGAGCTGAAATCTTTATCATGTGGGTGAGATTCATCCGGCTGAACTTATTCACCTACTAGGCAACGCCAGAAAACAAGCCAGCAAGTCTGCAAGCATTTGGACATACTCGAAACATTGTTGTACAAAATGTATCTTTGAAACACCGACAAACAAATACAGTTAAAACAATATCTTGTCATGTTACTTTACCTTTCCGCACCATTGGGTACTGCATTGGTAAATTAAATGCACCGTATTTCAGTGCATGAAGGTAAAGTGATCAGTCGTACGCTTTCGGTGCCAGTCCAGAAACAATTAAATAGTGTGGTTTGAACAACCTTTAAAATCGATATTTCATTGTCATTGGACTGGCACTTGAAGCGTAAGACTGATCACTTACATTTCTGTAATATATTATTAAGATACGTTACATTTTATTTAAAAATGCAGTATCCTGTGCACCACCAGGTGAAAATAAGGGTTTGATGATGATGTTGATGAAGTATTTATTATGTTTTTTACCTTAAGTATTTCATATTTCTTTAAACAGGACGACTACCGGTTGAATCATAGAATAAACTCACTTCAAAATGAAAGACTTCCATTTCATGTGCCACCTAGACCGACAAGACAAAATCTTCTGTTTTACATAGACAACGCGTCAACGAACTACTTAAAACTGTCAACGATATCGAGAATATGCGAGCAATATAACTATAGATTATAGATTAACCGAGGCTGATATTTTTCATGACAATAAATGTAAATTTAAAACAAAAGTCATCAAAATATTGAAAAATCAGATATTTAATTAATTTTATTATTATATACGTCTTTATCATTTCTTATTTTTTACATTGTTATATTTAACATAATTTGAATTATTGTCTTAAGTGGAAACCATTTTTTTGGCGTGTGCTTGGGTATCCTACACCAATATACAAAGAAATTTTCAATATATTTTGTACATACTGTTTGTTTATCCAATAAAATAAATAAATATTAAAAACTAAGAAATACTTTTTAATGTATTTAAGGTATTTTTGCACCGTAGTAAGATAGATATTCGAAAATAAGACAATCAAGCTCATTCATCAAAGTCTAGACCAGAAAATAAAAGAATGGTTCTTATTATGTATTTTTATTTCAGCCCAATATTACGCCATTGATTCAACTACCAGAGTTGTACGGAATCAGGAAAATACAAAAGAAAATAAAAATTTAAAGTTGAAAATAAATTTTCAAGAAAATGGATGTAATATAAACTGAATGATCTTTATGGCTACACTATTATTAAAGTTGGGGTTTCTACAAAACTGGAAACGGCGAGTGAAAAGGAAGAGAGTTTGAAAACGGATGAGAAATGAGACCCCAGAGACGTCGCTGTTTGAAAATCGATAGTATAACAATACTTGAATTGGAATTCGCAGATAAAGATATGAATGCAATGTTTTTTCTGCGAAAAAAATATTACTTTGATAGGAAATCTGAGAGAACGCTGTTATCAACGCTGCAGTTAATGAATATTTCACTGGAAATATTTTTATTAAATTTTTTTAACCAATTAAAATTTTTATTTGATTATACAAATACATATATCACAAAAAAAAACGTATCCCTAACTTTATGAGGCCAAAAACCCTGTGTTGAGTTGCGATACATCATAAAGGAAATTGGAAGCATGCATATTATTAAACAATATTTCAATAAACATCTGGAAAACACGCTTTAATACATAAGTCTATGCAATATCTCGCAGCAGTCTCCTGCAATGGTCTCTACACTGATTAATGAATCTTAATAAATTTTGACGAACGGCAAGTTTAAGTTTGATGTGATTTGAAAAATCGGAATTTTAGTTTACAAGCCTAATGCAAGTATCAGTAGATGTGTGTGTGTTAATCCAGGATTTTATTTTCACCATAGAGTGTTTATTCAAAATGTTAAAAAATAGCCGAAAAATCCGGTGATATAATATACAACTCAATATGCCTAAAACCCAACATATTATTATTCAAATTTTGCCATCTTTCAACAGGAATAAAATTATAAAATGATTTTGATAGGAAATGTAACGAAGCTAAAAGACCAGCATCGTTGGCTGACAAAAAGCGGAGTGGCAGGATGTTGACTACAGTGATTCCACGCAACATTCAGGGAGTCAATAACATCATTCGCGTTGATCGCCGGATAACAACAAATGAATTGTGTCGCATTCTCTGCCTCAGTCAAGGCAGTGTGATGACGATTATTTGACAACTGGGGTATTCTTTTAACCACAATGGAATACATGCTCTTAATAAAAGCTGGCTCAAAACTGTGGAAATGGACGTAGGTAATATTAAAAAGCGACAAATTAATCGTCAATAATTTGGTTTTCAACCTATGTAATTGCATTTTAATTTCATGAAAGTTTAAAGGAGAAAAAAATAGGAGGCATTAGTATTTGACTGATCCTCATATTGAAATGTTTATTAATCTTTATGGCTTATTTAGAAAACCAAATAGTGGATTTTATTTTTGAATTTATTTTCAAAGAAAATCATTGCGTCTTCTATAGAAATGGCAACTAGATAAAGCAATTTATTAATAACTTTTTGTCACAGATTCGGTTCAGAAACGATGTATTAATTATCACGAATTAAAAAAAAGTATTTAGAACGAATAAAATTTGTAAAAAAAAAATATAAAAAAGTACAAATGGTTGCTTACTTCTGCAGGGGAGAAGCGAAGGGGGCACGGCCGCGTAGTTAACGGTGTGTCAGACTCCCCCTTCCCCCTCATTGTTTCTCCCCTGCAGAAGTTAGCAACCATTTGTTTTTTTTAAATATATTTAAAAAAAAAATTATTCGTTCTAAAAAAATATTTTAATGTGCCAATATGTCTTGCTCATACTCATCATCGTGGTTTCGGACGTGACAGGTTTTAAAGAACACCTGTATATCGTTTTAGAATATTTTAAGTATGTTTTGAATCTAATGTTATATATTTTGTTCAATTGATTTGATTTTTTACTTCTTTATATATGCTTAAAAACATACTTTTTAATCTTTGTTAACAGTGATATGTGCGACTCAACTTAAAATTGTAATGTACATACATCATATGTAAGCTCATAATATGACAAACCCTTTTTTCCCAATAAACTGCAATTATGATATGATAATACTTACATAGATATATTAAGGAATACAGACAGAAGAAACTCGTTGTAGATTGCCATTGATATGAAACGACTTTCATTGAATTCTGACGGAGCTTTCCTGACCACTATGCACAGCCGGATACCCCATATCAGGAAGATTACTTCAACTGAAAGAAAAAGAAACACACACATAAAATAACGCATAGTTATATAGCTTACTACACGAAAATTAACTTAAACTAAAATATTATATTGTGGTCATTGCCAAAATTGCATATCAGTATAATTTGAGAATTGAGGTTTGAAGTTTAAAGTCGGTATTACAACTCTATTCATATTCGTACCAAACTGCCAAGCTTGATATTATAGTTTTTATTACACAATATCGAATAAATTGCTTTGGTGATAATGAGTATTATTTTGTGTTGAATTTAACTGAAATTATCCAAAATTTTAGATTTGCGACTTTAGCATTCAGCCGACGATATTAAAATATAATTCGACTTGGACATAGTTTTTCAGCAAGATTGTTGAAAATATTTGCTTTTTTTGACCTTCCATGAAAATATAATGTTTTTTGATATTTGAAATCAAAAGACATTTCAGAAAAAGCAGGTAATACGAGGTCGTCGAAAGGTTAATAATGTACAATAAAATAGTGAAAATATTTGTGATAAATGGAATTCAAAGATTCTCGGATATTTCGCTCTATAAAATGAAAACAACGACAAAAACATTTTAGTAGATTATTGTATTCTTTTGTTCAAACTCCCGTGACCCAAATAATATTATAGAGGTAGCAGAATAACTCTGAGACGAGAAGAGTCTATTAACAGTAACCCCTTAATACAGTAATGCTTATGCTTTCTACTCAAAAATTAATTTCTGTCATTAACACTGAACCTTTATTACCATTATAAAACCATCACCCAAACAAAATTTTCAATGGAAAAGGCTGTTTGTTTACTGAAGGCAAATGAAAATGGCCTTTGTTAAATGTAACCCTTTATTTTGAATTGTGGAAAAATAAACGATCGCAGGATACTCCCTCAACCCTGTTTTGGAGATAAATAATATCTCAATTTGAATAATAAATAAACATTTTTACTTTATGTTCGCTCTTTAATGACTATTAGTGAATATTTTTAAGAGAAAGATGCGGCGTGCAAATAAATAAAAATAGGTACCGCTGTACAGGCGAGGTCAAATAGATTTTTACTTTTTAACACAATTGAGGGAAGTAAACTCGAACGGAAAAAATATCTAATATTCGTGACTTTTCCATGTTCCAACCTAAAATAATAGAAAAAACTATGATTAAACCATTTCGAATGCATACAATACAGAGGAAAGTTTTTACTAAACGATGTCGCTTGGAGTATAATTAGAAAATTTACATTTTTAATAATAATATACTTTTATATCAAATCGTATTGCAATGTTCTAAGTGAAATTTTGTTTTGTCATCACGTTTTGTAGAACATGCAATCTATTCCCTTGTTAACAGTATACTGTAAAATTATGCATTCTTTCATCACGAAACTATCTCCCATAATAAGATGTCAGCTTGGAGAAGTTTATAATCAGAAAATAAATACCACATAAAATAATTCAGCAAAATTTTAGTAAGGTTTTAAAGAACTTCTAAAAGAAATACCGATGAGGCAATATGGGCATCAGAGCTTTATCATCAGGTGGTCTGAGAAACAATTATAATCTGACGCTTAATCAATACTAATTAAAAATATTTAGACTTAGTTCAAACGTTTGTAGACCAAATACTAAAGTTCACCCCCTAGAGAGTTATTAAAACCAACACATTACAACAGAGGGAGAGAACATTTTAGAGATGGAAATATAGAGGTCTAGACATTTGCAGAGTTTCTGACCCGTCATTGGCTGGTTAAACGGCCACTTTACACACTGCGTTACCTTCACCATTTTGCCTATATTGGAACATCCAGATTTCTCCAATTCTTCCACCTGTTGATTTTAGTGAAGTGACAGAGCTGAAACCCGTATTGTTGTGAAGAGATTCATCTGATTGAATTATTTCGATTGAATACAAATTCCCAATTTTTATACTGCTTCTTGTACCAGTTGATTTAATTGAGGATATTGAAAAATAGTTTTTTTCAAGCATTTCCTTGTTTGTGAAATAATTTTCTTAGATATATCTGTTCACAACAATTTTTTTTTTCAATAGAATCTATTTATTTATGATTAAATTATTGATTTGTGTTTTTTTTGCCGTAGAGGAAAGCTATGTACCTTTTGACGGTTGTTAATTTGAACAATCATCATGTTTCTGGTAATATAGTAGATAAACATTCCTTAAAATATGTTGGGATTACATTTTTATCAGCTGGCAACACATATCTGTCAAAGTTGTTATTTATCTTGAAACGTGTTTGTGAAGTGAGAAAAGAATTTATTTGCAACAAAAAGTAAGCTATATTTGTCACTTTTTTACCACATGATAAAATCTGTTTTTTACTATGTGTATATTATATATGTACTCGTATAGTTAAAAGTGTTCTTTATATGTTTTAGCACGTGTTTGTAACACTTCTAACCTTAAATTTGAAACACTGTTAAAATTAACGTTTTAGATTTTTAGTGTATCTATGGACAGATTCAGGAAAGTAATAGATGAAGATGTTTTCCCATGACACAATGAGGAACTTCAGCCCTACGGGAAATTGGATACAAAAAATGTTTTCTTACGCGGGGTAAAAATTAGAGCATTAAATTGTACGGCAAAGTTTCTTGAAAATGTACAGAAAAAATAATAAAAAATATTTTGATAAAAACGCACTACTTTAAATGACGTCACTGGTTCATGTGAATCAACCTATGATCTGAGAGCTATGGAAGATTTCCGGTCTGCTTGTCGCTTCTGGACCAATGGGAAGAACTGAATGAGAATAAGCGGAAATGAACCTCTGACGTCACACGCGGAGTTATTTCAGAAATACAAAACTTTAAAAAATCGTAGCACCGATAATACGATATGTAAAAATTAAAAAAAAAAAATTGACTTAGTTTAACAGTCTATTAACAAATAAAAAATTTGAAAAAAACCACTGAACTTCCTCATTGCCATACCGTTTCAGGGGAATTTCGAATTCATTTTTTTCTGAATAATTTTTTGAATTTTACCTAGATCGATAGATACGATACTTAATGTTGACAAAACTTTTTTTTATAAACTACAAGTTGAACCCGGCAATGCTTTTCTATCGTTAGATTTGAGTATATACTCGTAGAAAGATGAAATGAACACAATAAAAAAAATGGAAATAAGTTGAAATTAAACTTTACTTTTACGAGTACGTAACCATATTTACATTACGATCTTCATAAACAAAACCATCGAACCATTAATACACAAAGACGCACCCTAATCACTATAAAATTATGACGCTTAACTCATGCCCAAACGCTCAGTCATAACTAACGCGTATTTAGTAGTTTTTTAACCGCCAGGTTTTGACGCAAGCCTGACATTTGATTAAATCCGAAATGCCTGATAGTGTCTTAAAGCGTGTAAAAACCGTACATATAAACGTAAAAAAGATCATACAACATTTCGTTTGTAAGAAGGTACTTGTTTATGATTGAATTCTATATTTTAAAGTAATAAATATTCAAATATTAAAAAAATCATTTTTGCAAATGTCAAACTCTGCTCATTCATCAACAGAGGTGCACTTTATGTACAAATACGATTTTCAAAAAATATCGTTTTAGTATTACCAAAAATCCAGTAAAACGAAATAAATGAGTAGAAATTATAAAGAATTTAAGAAAATATTCTAATTTTCATCCAATAAAAATAAATGTTGTTTGTAAATATTCAAAAAAACATTTTTTTTGTACATAAAAAAGGAACACACTTTATTTTTTTTTAGTATATGGATTATTGTCAAAAGCAGCCTTAGTGAACGATGAATAAAATATTTACGCTCCTAGCTTTTTTCAATTAAATAAATTAAAGGTTTTAAGAGCTGTAAATATGCCCAAGCCAAAGTTCTTCATTTCCAAAAAACATCACGTAAATCGGTTCAGAAGTTATTTAGTCTATTAAGGACGCACGTACAAACACTGTTTTAAATATATATAAAACCATATATAGATTGTTTCTTTTGATTAAAAAAATATTTTTTTATTTCCACGTGTCCACATATATGTGTGTAACAGTCAAAAAAACGTTTATTTTTTTTAATCCTAAGATTTATAATAAAATTACAAATTTGAATTATAAACAAAAAAACAATCTTTGTTAAAAAGAATTGTCCGAAGGTATACCACTTGCCCCAACATTTATCATATCAGCCCATGTTGGTCCACGGTAGGACACATGCCTTTTGTCTCCGCAAATCCTTCCGGTTTTGTACCGTCCTCATCCACTGTCTCCTGAAAAACCTCTGAACATCATCCTACCATCTTGTTGGGGGGCGTATTTGAGCCCTCGTATTGTTCGGTCTTCATTCGAGAAAACGTTTTGCCATCCATCGTCAAACATTTGAGCAATGTGTCAGACCCATTTCCATTTCAACCAGCCAATCCGGATATGTTGGTTTGACTGCTGATCCAATCATACATTATCATTTGAAAACCGTCAGAGATTTTACGATAGTCTATTTCGGCTCATGGTTTTAGAAACACATGTTTCTCTATGTGTGTAATAACATTTATTTTTGTTTTATATCTCAATACATACACGTTTTGTAATAAACGTGGGAATTGATGGCTAAAGCAACTTTTAGAGCTTTCCCCCTTAACTTTAATGGTGTAAAGAGACCATAGAATCCTTATCACGAGTGTCTTTTTCCCTAATCAGATTCTGGCGGCAATGAGCTCTAACGATTATTACAATACGTTGTAATTATTTTGATAATCAGAAGACCTGTATCGTAGTATGGAAACAGTATGTAATTGTTTTTATTATCTTGATTTATAAACTATTCAGATGTGAAAGAATTATCATTGAAAGTAAAAGATATCACAAAACAAAAATCTCAAGGCAAATCAAAAGGCTTTCTTGTCGGAGTTATCATTAAATGTCCCCGGCTACCGCACACTTGTTTTATTTTCGACACTTGACACTTTGTGCAATATTTACACACATGTCCACCCTCATTCCAATATAACACCCACTCACCCACCCTTTCACTCACTTACACTCACACAAACACACTAGTATGTATTGTACATGTATTTAATGTATTTCTGTGGATATTTGTCATTGGTTTTATTCTCTGTATATTTTATTTGTTATATTTTTGTTACATGTATTACTGTTGATATCCCCAATAAATAAATAATAAAAATAAAAAAAATGTCAATCTTTGAAGACATTTATTTCAGACTTCGTGCATTCCTGACGAGATCATTACAACGTAAGGCAAAATTAAATATGAATTTTAAGAGTAGCTTAAATTTAGGCGATTAAGGAAATGATGAATTTTTTAGACATTTTATTAGTTAGACATGTGATTCAAACTATCGTCATCATTATCATCATTATCATAATTCCCTTTCCGCACCTAATGATGCATAGGGCACTGCATTCGTGCACAAATCGCAGTTTATCTTGATCATTTTTGTTACACCAATGTAAGGCGGTTAGTCTTACGCTTCAGTTACTAGTCCAAGGACTATGAAATATTCTTGTGTAAAAACACGTCGGGAATCAAACCCGAGACCTCTTGTATGGCAGGCAAACGCGTTGACCACTACACCACGAGGCCGAATAAAAAATATTTATTTAATAAAAGACAATTTATTACACATTATTTGAAATATAAGTTCCAACTGCATGGGATTAAAAGTCCCGTGTTGAGTTGGTGTTACAATTAGAATGTCTCAAAATTAAAGATATTTTGATAAGGGATTTTTTAAATGTTTTTTTTAAGTATGCTTCGAGACGACTTTAAAAACCTCATTCTCTTTCACGAAGACTGAAAAAGCCAAAAAAATATTAGGTAGGTTAAAATGTTTATAGAAATATTTTTTTCATTTTCAAAACTTGTTCAAATTAATGTAATTTTAATAAACTTTTCATCAGAGTTCTGTTTTTAAGCGATATGAAAAAAAGTTTTGTGTGGGGTCTTAGAATTTCAGACGACTTCGAGTCGATGGCTACTCAGGTAAAAATCTTTAAAACCAAAATCGGGGAGAGAACTTGATTCCCATATTTTGACATGGTTTTATATTAGGATTTATTCAAGAAAACAAACATCTAATTACAATATGTTTCTTTTTTGGGTGATACCGGGGGGTAAACTGAGACTGACTCAGTTTACCCTGAAGATGGCTCCTGCAATGGTAGCCGAAACGTCGGAACAAATCCAACACACACGGTATTACCCAAAAAAGAAACATATCAATAACAGTGACCGTGAAAACCTTCGCAACTATTTATCTCATTATAATATAATTATATATTATAACACATCAAATATTAAACACGTTTTGTTCCGGTAAACTATCAAACAATATCAATATATTAAAACAGAGATGAAGAACATTTTATAGAAGGGAATACAGAATTCTAAGCATTTGTAAAGCTGAAAAAACTCCGAAGGGAGATTAATCCAGTTCTTATCTACAAGAAATTGGATAGACCAAAAATAATATAGGTATCAAACAATAATTTGTCATTGGGTGCTCAGACATTATTGATCAAATAATAATAAAATAAGATAAAATTAAATTCAAATAATGGACAACCGACATAATACTGCATACGTGAGGGTATTGCTTGCAAACCCGGCAAAATCAAAAATCTTAAAAAAGTGACATGTGAATTGAAATTTATTCAGGATGTTATTGTTTGCATAAATTAATAACCTAATAAAGTCATCCATATGGAGAAAAACCATTCTATGATTATTGACCACGAAGTGAGCTACAGATTACAGCAATACAATGGGCTGTAGGTATTTAGATAAACATTTTAAGGGCAAACTGAAACCGTCCATTACACGTTTGTTGTTTGACTAAAAACCAAACTAAATCCAAATCAAAAATTTAGAATGCTTTTGTTCTATGCAAAATAGCATAATGGCTTCTCTATAACATTATCAGTTCAAAATACGGCTTTATTTGTGAGAATTTGAATGTCAAATTATTGGGTTTGTTTCAATCATGGCTCTACCCGACTATTGCAGAATTGGCTATTTTCAAAATTAAATTTAGTATTTCAATTATGTTTCTTGACATAATCACGTTGATTTTATCACAAGTTCACATAAAACATTAACTGGTTTAAATAAAAAAAATAATTGTAAATAAAAAGTTAAAATTATTGCTGTATCAGTTTTTTGTGATTTGCTCAAAATTAAACCATGATGGATAGACAAAAACAGTCGAGACTAATAAACCAGGGATTGAAATTATACAATAAACTACCAGACAAACTTTTCTAAATAAATAAAAAGCTAGCGGACTCGACAGCTTGCCCGCACGTTGGCTTGCCTGCCGATCTTGGAAAAATATTTTTCATCTAGGTACTTGTTTGTGATTAAATTCCAAAACTAAAAATTGTTGATTTTCAAAAAATATTGAATTTAAGTAGGTACGTGCTTATGGTTGAATTCCAAAACAAAAAATAATTATTTTTTCAAGTATGGCATTCTTTTTGCAAACGTCAAACTCCGGTCGTCTCACCAACAAAGTGGTGTACTTATGTAGGAATACGATTTTTAAAAATGTATTGAATTTAATATTATTTTAGTGTTACCAAAAATCCAATAAAAAGAAATAAACGGGTAGAAATTATAAGGAATTTAAAGAAAGAATCTGATTGCGATCTACTAAAAACAAATGCTATTTGTAAACATGAAAAAAGAAACTTTTTTTATACAGAAAAAAACAACATCTTTCCATTTTTTTGCAAATGCATTTTTCTCGAATGCAACCTTGGTAGATTGATGAATAAAACATTTATGCTCTTAACTTCTTTTTTATATATTCGATTGAAGATTTTAATATCTACGAACACGCACAGCGCAAAGATCTATATTTCTCTGAAAACTGCATATAAATCGGTTAAGCCGTGTAGGAGAAGTACGGTGACATCACACATACAGAGGAATTATATATATAAAGATATTATTATCAACAACAGAGTATGAATGAAAAATTATATAATATTTTTTGTAAAATGATTGTAATAATCCATAAGGGTTAGTGAATAAACTTTCAATTGAAAAAAATTGGTCGGTTTCGCAAATAGTACCCTAACATGTTAAAAAATATTGAACGTAATAATATCTTCTTTTTTTTTGATGCTTTAGAAAAAAATGTACGAAAAGAACTCAATAAAACAAGAAATTGGATTGTTAATTATTTACAGAGTTAGAATATTTGGGTAAATAATAAGAAATAAAGTATCAATCTTTTGATGAAAAAAAATACAAAGATATTTTATTTTTTTTGTGTGCAATTAGCGTATTTAACGATTTTCACGATTTATTTTGAATAAATTTTCGCTCATAGACGCTTTTTGGGTGATTAAAAGTAATACTTGGAGCTTACTGACTAACTAATATTGCCTTCCATAGATTAACAGCAGGAAACCAAGTAACAGTAAGTTTTGAGTTTTCTTAACAGAAGCTTGTTACGTTTATTTTCTTTACTACAACTTTCAGGAAGTAAGAAATCTAAGGGAAGTAGCACTCTCTAACATCATTTATCTTTCTTCTGTGCACTTAGTGCACGATCTTTAAATAGACACGCTTTTGGAAATAAAGACTCAGATTCCGGAACCTCCCTTAACATAACAATGGCAGAGATCAATAACTTAAACATACAAGTAAATCGGAGAGTTATTATTTGTACATAAATTACATATTGCTTTATTTTAAAACAAACGATAAATTATTCGATCTTTTAGTACCCGTATCACAAAATCACGATCAAAAAATAATTGTCAAATAGCAGCTTATTAATATATTACAACAGAGACAAATCGGGTGATGGTCCCGTTGCTAGTGTTAAGGAATCACAAATTAGAGGTCCGAGGTTCGAACCCACTACCGCAACTCGATTTCCGTTTTCTAATAGTGAGTTATTTATAATTCGATGAAAATGGCCGCCAACATTGAAATATTCGTGACAAGTACGGGTACGTCTAGAAACTTGTAGACATAGGAAAGTCAGTAGTGCTTACAAACAAATTTTAGGAACATTTAGTAAAATATTTGACAGCAAAATTACCTTAAATATTGATATTTTTTTTACATAAATTACAAATTGAAATGTTTCAATTAAACTAATTTATAATAAAAATAATAAACCAACGCCTAAAAATACTTTTTAATTTTTAAACTTCTTCTTGGAGCAGCTGCTTTTATAAATAACATTTTGAGTTTGCCTTAATTTTTGGTGAAATGGGCAGTATGGTGAATATGAAAAGTGTGTAAAGTGGTCACTTAAGCCAGCCAGTAGCAGGCCATAAGCCCAGTAAATGCCTAGACTTCTATATTCCCTTGCATAAAATGTTCTTCATTTCTGTTTTAGAGTTATAATATTGATAACTCCCAAAAGGGTTATATCCAGTTCTTGTTTACAAAAATTTAGACTAACTTAAAATATTTTTTAGGAACTTATTCGTTTATTTATGTTAACAATATTTTTTACCACTATAACTTAATATTCTGCGTCAAACACATCATGATCGAAAAAATCGAAAATTATATTTTAAGAATAAACGTATGGTACTTAATAATGTGAATGTTTTTTAAAGACATTTCTTAATAAAACTCCATAGACAATGATTTTGACAAAAATATTTATATTCATTCCTTGGTTTCGTACCTTAAAATATTTTTTCACGGATCTATTTGTAAAGTTCAGTGTCATTAAATGAAGGCATTGTGCTAACTTAATTTGCATTTTTCAGTCTGTTACTCTGTTGTATTCTACACGTGTTTTTTTTCCCATTTTTAAAATAATAAATATTGCTTAATACCGATTTTGGCGCAATAACCAACTTTCCTAACATAAAAATGAACGGTTTTGCAAACTAGTAGCAATTATATTTTTATTGTCTTTGATGTTGTTGTCCTGATCTTCTTATCTTAAAAGAACATTGAAAAACAACAAAAGTTAAAAATATTAATAATTTACCTGTCCTGAAAATGCCAACTCAGGCGGAAGCGCCCATTGATCAAATTAAACAAACAAACCATCACGCAATTTCCCTGTAGTGGTAGGCAGTGAGAGGATGGAACGCCGTATCACTCTATATTTGCATACATACCTCATTTCCTCTACATTCTTACATCTTCTCATGCACGCGCGCTGATTATTCTTACTCTTGACATGTCCACCTTCAAGTATTTGATGGACTTGATCGTGCCATGTCTTTCTCAGTCTTCCTCGTTTTCTGCATCCATTAACATTCGCATCGTAGATTATTTCTGCCGTTTTTTCGCTGTCCATTCGCTCTACATGTCCAAACCAATGCAGCACCCCTTTCTTGGTTCTGTCGATAATGCATGTCTCCGCCTTGGACACAGTTCACAGATCTCGACATTTGTGCACCTATCATATTGTTTTACCACACGTTCGCCTGAGGGATCGCATTTCGACATCATTTAACCTACTTTCATCATATTTTTTCTAATTCCATACTTCGCTCCCATACATTAGAGTTAGCACTAGAACTCCATTGTAAACTACTAGTTTAGCCTCCTGTGATAAACATTTGTTTGCCAAAGAAGATTTCAGTGCACCGTTCATCCTGTTCCCGGCACTCACCCTCCTTTCAATATCTTTCTCGGTCTTTCCATTTTTAGAAAACATACTTTCCGGTACACAAATTCTTCTACCTGATTCAGAATATCTTCGTTCACACTGATCTCACATTTCATTTCATCCCTTTCAAAAACCATCACTTTCGATTTATCAACATTCATAAGCAAATCGCTTTTCTTGCATACATCGTAGAGTTTTGTTACCAAGTATTGCAAGTCTTCTTCGCTGCTAGCAAGAAGCACGGCACCATCCGCATACAGATAACAGTTAACAGTTTTACCACTCATTTTTGCTACCATTCTTAAATCTTTCAGTTCTTTCATACAGTTATAGATGTATACGTTGAACAACCGTGGTGACATTACACATCCCTGTTTGACTTCTTTAGGAATGTTAAACCACTATGTGAATGACCCATTCACCTTTACACATGCTGTGCTGTCCTTGTACATTGACGTCTTAATGAGTTTTTAAATTTATTTTTTGACGAAATTAAACAAAGGAATTTTATTGACTTTTTTTTAATTTGTACGTGGCTATATTTAGGAAAACGATGCATTTAAATATTTGATGGGTAAAAAATTATAACCTAATTTATCTATGAAAACTTGTCGCCACAATAATTAATAACAAAAACAAGTAAGGAAAAAATGTAAGTAGCCTTAAAGCATGTAATTGTGCATGTTTGCGGTATTTATAAAAGCACTGTTTTTTAAAAAAAAATTGTCAACCTTTTAATACGTCAAAATGTTTTTATAAAGTTCACGACTATCAAAATAACATAACAAGGGTGAAGGCAATTATATAGTAACTCTCCGATAAGGGCGAGATTGTGAAATGTGCGAGCCTGTAAGTATTTGAACTGGATGACAGAAACGAGAAAAGATTGCACGGGAAAAGGCGATCAACAAATCCCGGGATCAAATAAAACGACGCTGAATAAAATTGAAAAATAGAAAATAGATACAAGCGAACCGACAGATACATAAATCGCGGAAGCTTCGGATATTGCTTCGGATAGGAGAAACAGTCGCTCTCAGCGTGGAGTCCATACTATTCCTTATTACTGTATTCACTTATTCACAGACAGCCGTTTCACGCGGTTTAAGTGTAAACAATCGATCCTTGCTTAATGGAGGAGGGAGATTTAGGAACACAGAAGTAATAGTGACCGACTGAAACAAAATTTTCAGCGCAAACCGAAACCGAATTTCCACTTTAGTCTTTTTCGGCCGAAATTGAAACCAAAACCTATTTAAATAAGTTAAAACTCACTTCAAAACGCCGAAAATTGGGGGCTTTCATCTAATTGAATTTTTTCACCTCAATAATAGGCAACGCCTGAAAATTATTAGTATTATTATTTTTTTCAATTCTTTTACTTCTTCATGGACCAGGTGGATTTATCAACAATATTTTGAGTTTGTCCAAACCTTAGAAATGAAGGTTTCAGCTATTTAATTTCACGAACATCAACAGATTAACAAATTGAAGGAATATAGATGTTCAAATATGGGCAGAATGCTGAATGGTACACAATGTGTAAAGTGGTCACTTAAACCAGCAGGTGACAGGTCATAAGCCCTGTAAATGCCTAGACTTCCATATTCCCTTATTTAAGGTATTCTCCATCCCTGTTGTAATTTGTTGAATTATTATGTTAGAATACTGACAAATGTTTTGAAGCCCTTCGTTCGATTTTCTTCTAAGTGCAAACAGTTTCACAAATCAGGGGGTTGAAAAAGGCTCTCGAGAAGATTACTTTCTCCAATAAGTCACCCGTGTTTTTGTCCACTTAAACCCAAAACCAAGGCGAGATTTTACTACCCCTACACACATTTCAGAAATAATATTTTTAAAAGTGGTTCCTGGTTACGCAGTTGTAAGAGTTTAGTTATTATTGTATCTCGGGTCACTGGTGCTGAAAGGGGTCTTAAATGACAGTTCAATAGCGAAATATGACGATGTGAACTAGACATAAGGACGAAAAATGATACTTTTGGAAACATTCCGGATCGGGTATACAATATTTTCAGCTTGAAAGGACTAAGGAAAAAACGTTTAAGTACTACAAATTCAACAATATAAATTTGAAAAATAAGTACCTATTATCCAGTATTTGAAATATAATTTTAAAACTTATAATATACCAATTAGGGTGCAAATTTTTATATTATTGAATCGGCATTCATTTATGATAAATTAAAAATGATGAAATAAAATCATTGTTTTTATTGCTACAAACTTTAATCTTTTTTTTTAAAAATAAAATATCAGAATTACTATGATTTATCCAAATATTCCAATTTTTAGGCCATTTTCAATGAGTTGTAAATAAATCAATATTAGAAAATGGGAATAAAGATGGGGTAGAGTGGGGTTCGAACTTTGGACCTTTAATCTGTGAGTCCGCAATCCGATTGAGAACAAAACATAAAAAAGTTTTTTTTTAAATATTTTATTTTATTTATTAGGGATATGACAAATAAAATATACAGAAAATAAAATCAACGACAGATATCCACAAAAATACATTAAATACTCGTACAATACATGCTAGTGTGTTTGTGTTAGTGTTTGTGTGTGAGAAGGTGGGTGAGTGGGTGTTATAATGGAATAAGGGTGGACATGTGTGTAAATATTATTGCACAAGTGTCAAAAATATAAAAATTTATGAAATATTCAGAATTAGAGATAAAATAGGAATTTATTATAGAAACTAAGTATAAGAAAAAAAGTTTGTTTTAAAACGCGCATTTTAAATGTTATTTTGTGACAATCAAACGGATCGAAGAGGGGAAAGTTTAAATTATATTCACGAGCTAGAGGTAGTGGAGAGTTCTGGGCATAGTTCATACGAACTGCTGGCACATGAATCCATCTAAATGTTATTAAATATTTGTAAATAACCACTTACCGAGTTTTCAATGCTTGCCGGTTTCGAGGCGTACCGGTCACTTCGTCAGGACACCAATCAAATCATCATGCAAAACCCACAATACACCTTCACCATAGTTGTTGAACAAAAATATAAAATCAACATGCTATGCATATTTACAAGCAACCTGTATCATCTTAATGGTACTGGAACTTGGCAGTCTTGTTAATCGAAATGTAGAAAAAACACTTTTGATTAAACTTTCCTGAATTTCTCTCACAAATTTAAAAGTACAACAGTAACAAACAGGGCGTGGAAATCGACTGCGAAGATAAGGCGTAAGAAAGTAAGGAAGCGAGGTCCGTATGCACAGACAGGTAATACGGAGTTTTATCCTATCCGCCTACCGCCGCGGAGGAACGGTGCGAGTAAGACTCCACTGGTCTAACTAACTGTTTGACTGTCTCTTAATTCTGACTTTGATTTCAATGCGTTTCCCTTTTATTTAGGAGAAAAATTAGTTTTATTGTAAAGCAAATATTACCGAGAAAAGTAGAAATATTACCGCGCAGCAAATTGAAATATTTAAGTGCTTTCTTATTCCTTAAATAACAGTCTAAAAAAAATTATAAAAAATTACAACTTTCAAATTAAAATACAAGTATAAAGAATATGTTAGTATTAATTATATAAAACAAAAAAACATCCACGTGCATACGCGATAAGACATTATCAGAATATTAAAAATAATAATTCTTTTCTAACTTTGTATAATTTGTGGAAATCTGTTATTAGTTCTGAGTTTATACACTCTATCTGTTAGTTTACTATAAATATGTATGTAGAACTGTTGATTTCACAAATAAAATAAAATAAAATAAAAAAAAATAAAATAAAAAAAAATAAAATTAAATAAAATGAAATAAAATAAAATAAAGTAAAAAAAATAAAAAAAAATAAAATAAAAATAAAATTTTAAAAAATAAAATTCAATAAAAAAAAAAATTGTAGTTGGCCAAATACAAAAATTATATATATTTAGAAGTCTACACATAAAAGGTCCAAACACAACCCTTACATGCACTAATTAGGTTGTAAAAAAAAAATTATGCTGTGGGAGAAATAGTTGGAAAAAGAAGGAGAAGGGATGAAGGAAAGGGCGTTAATAGGTATAGGGTGACCATTACAATGAAAAAAAATCGTATAATTGGCTATATTAAAAGGTTGTTTGATTATTCATCTAACATTTTTTTAAAGCTTTCATAATGTGAAATATTTTCTTATTCCTTACTTTTTACTCTTTATTATTTGTGGGGTTCTTATTTAAATGCGTGGCATGTTGATTTTAAATTTTTGTGCAATTAAGGTGTGTAGAGGGTTTTGTTTGTTGGTTTAATTAGTGTCCTAATGAAGAGACGGGTACGTCTTGAAACCGATAGACATAGACAAGTCAGTATGTGATTATATACAAATATTTGGTAATATTTAGTACAATGATCGAATACAAAGTTAATGTTTTGAATATAAATAAAAACTAACGTTTTGGGAAATCATCTTTCCATCGACGGCGACGGGCAAATAATATTTCAAATACACATTTTCAAAAAGCATTCTAGTTTGTTAGTGAACATTCTTAATGGAAGTTCATTGGAATTTGTTATAGAAAAAACCAACAAGTGATACTTAAATCCACAGATTTGGAATAATCACAGAAGACTAGTCTTAAAGATGTCTCGAAAGTAATGCAACCAGTCTCTAGTAATAAAAAAATATATAAATATACATAAGTACCTTAAAAAGAATTATCTTTCATAAACAAAGTTTTTGTTTAAATTTATCGCCTAAAGTTCGGGAAGTGAGTGAGTGAGTTCCAGAAGTGAAGTGAGTAGTCATATACCTAATGATAAGGATATTTAATACGTTTGAAAATTTAAAAAAGTTAATATTAAAACCTATGATGTTTCATCGATAGAACCTGAGATAGAAATACAACCTTTTTCGATATTCAACTAAGGCTTGGTACGTTAGTAAGAGCTTTTGGAAGTGGTCCAATTTTACGTAAAAAGTAGAATACAACTAGTTTATAATAAATAGATTTGTAGGTCAATTACTTGCTATGGTATAGTAACAAAAATAATTATAAAGGAACGACTTGATTGGGTTATTTAAAGTTCTAAGATATCTTTACTACGTAATATTATAAAATTAAGTATAATATTAGAAGTACTGATGTAAAAGATAAAAATAAATAGTTTGGAACCCTTTTAGATCCAAATTTCCCGTAGATGTAAAAAAAGTTTTATTTTGTACGTACTACAGGAATTTATAAACATTTTTGGTATTTCATAATTTCTAAATCTTTTATATTTTAAAAACTATTTGACGTAAATGTTATATAAACACTGGATTTCAAACAATATGTCTTATTATCGCCTTTTAAATGTTTTTTCATAAAATTTGTTTTATCAACAATATTTTGAGTATGTTCAAATGTTTTTAGACATGCTGGATTTCATCCCTAGCGATTATTTATACCAAGCTATAAGGTTTCAACTCTTTTACTTCACAAAAGTCAACAGATGGAAGAGTTGAGGAAATGCGGATGTTTAAACATGGGCAGAGTGGTGATTGTTACACAGTGTGTAATGTGGCCACTTAAACCAGTCGATGTCGGGTCATAAGCCCTGTAAATGCCTAGACTTCCATATTCCGTCTCAAAAAGGTTTTCCCTCTCTGTTGCAAGAAAATTAAAATTAGTTTAGTTTAAGTGAAATATATGTTATTTAAAATTAGGATTAAATTAAATTTTTAAGGATGAGAGTAATTCGCTATAAAACAAACAAATCAGCTTTGTTAATATTTTAACTTTTCTGTGTGACTACCAATAAAAGCAGAAAAAAATAGAGGCGCACTTAAGGATACCACCAATAAGAAAATATACTAGTTGCTTTTTAATTTAGGTGCGTAAGTAAATATATCATATATTTCCCGTATATTTAAAATACCTGGCTGAAAAGTAAAGTCAAATTAATGAAACAATTTTATGATTATTGGGAGCGAATGTTAACAAAACAAGCCGGTAAAAACCAGCTACTAAAGTACTAGATAGGCTGATAAGTCTTACACATTTGGTGCCAGTTCAAGAACAGTGAAACATAGCAGTGTAAAGCCACCTTTAATACCAATATTTCACGTCGCCTCTACTAAGAATCGAATCTAGAGCCTCAAGCATGGTAAGCAAACAGGCCAACCACTACACTACGAGGTGAACTTATCTACACTTGATTTTGTTTTTGTGGATTTTTACGATTTTGTGGAATAGTAGCCATCGATTCGAAAACACACTTTAATTTTAAAATTAGTCCAAAATATCAAACGGATGATTTCTTTATTTCACTGAAGAAAACTTGAAATTTAATAAGACGTCCTAAAAAAATTGATGGATTTTTAATGGACCAAATATTTGAACTTTAAGGGTCTAACCCATAGAAGAGAAAGGTTTTGAAATGTGGAAAATGTAGATTCAGGAGTAGATCATTTCGAATTAAGATTCTGAGATGAGTTATAATAAAACGTGAAAAATATGTATAAAAATTAACGAATAAAAAAGTAGGGTAGTTATTAAAAAACATGAGTATGACAATAAAATGAACACAAATTACCAATGAATATTTGCAATTACTCCAATAATGTTAGTTAAATATTTTTCAGTCAAAGGAAATAGGTATATAAAACGATAAAAATTTCAACAGAGATAAAGAGCCTTTTTGAGAAAAGAATATGGATGTTAAGATATTTACACGGCTTATGTCATTAGCTGGTTAATATTTAACACTGTGTTACATTCATACTGAACATATTTAAAAATTCGTATTACATAAATTATTTCGATTTTCCGATTCATGTAGAGTTGCTCATTCTGGACGAGTGTTTTCTACTCGATGGCTGCTCTCAGGTAAAAATGAAAAAGGAAATCAAGTGAAGTTAAATCCACCTCGTTTTAATGTAATTAGTGGCTGGCATTTTCGCCAACCATGTTTAAGGTTCTCATTCAATTTTTGGTAAAGTGGACGTGAAAATTTGGTTTTAAAGGTGGTTCTACACTGCAATATTATGCACCTGGATTCAATACAAGTACAGTTTTTGCTTCCACTCGTTTGTGTTATTGCAATAAACATGATCATGTTCTCATATATCTGGCAAATAGCCAAACTCACAGTGAAAGGGGCAATGAAAATAGTACAGTTAAATTCAATTATCGATTTATTAATTTTCGAAAGAACCTGATATGTTTGCGGGGTTCATAGTCCATGATTAATGACACACCTACACGTGCTAAATAATTTTACCTGAAATATCGAATATTTACCTAATAATCAAGTTACCATTTTCCATTGAATTCAATTTATTACATTCTGCGAAACACATGATTAAAATTCTTCAGTACATTAACATCGTCCCTACCATGGAGATATGAACAACAAATGAACGTGGCCTTTAAAGAGACCACAGGGCGTGGTAACGCCCAGCAGTTCAGTTCAATCAGTCTGGTTCCAGAATGTAGCTCAAGTGCAGTCTCTTCAACTACTCATCGCTGTAACACTCGCATGACATAATTCACTTTTTATTCATCGTGTAATAAATACGCATAAAACAGCAACCTCGTGCCTCCTGTTAATCTAACAGGTGTAAGAGCTTCAACCCTCAACAGTCGAAATCTTACACGCTTATTGACAAAAAAAAAGTTTTTTAGTATCAGCAAAACTGATTGAACGACCCCCGGTCTTTAAAACGGTTTTCGGGTATGTGAAAGGAGTGCTTTCATTGCAATATTTCATTGTTTTTGGACTGGCACCTGAAGCGTAAGACTGATTTCCTTATCGTTCATTAAACCAAACTAATCAAAATACGTTGCCGCTGCATTTGGAGTACCAATGCGGTGAAAACTTTTATTTTATTGATATTTTTAAGATTTAAAAAAAAAAATATTTTATGTAAACATTTATTATATTATGTTACAAAAATGTTTAAAGAGAGAAATCCCTGCAAAAAAACTGCTTCTGCAGTTTGGCGGGAATTTAAAAAAAAAAATTGTTTTGAATTTAAAAAAGAAAAAAAAAAAAAAAAAAAAAAAAAAAACTACCCTATTGAGTGCGGATAGAGAAATGATGACGGAAAGAGCTGAAACTTTTATTGGTGTTGGTTAAATTCTACCCGAATTATTTTACCAACTAGGTAACGCCTGAAAATATTTTTGGATTTTCATAATTCTTAATTTTTGTTTTTAATAGAATAAGCCGCTAATCTTCTAAAGTGGGAAAGAGAGGATATGGAAGGAAGTTAAAAATACACTTCAACACCTAGACCAATGAGGAAGGTAAACATTTTCATCGTCTATAAAACTTAGCTTACTATTTTATTTTTAAGTATCGTATTATCAGCGCTATAATTTTTTAAAGTTTTGTATTCTTCTGAATGAGTTCTACTGATTGGTTAGTTGACTTACCGTAAAACAGAAGCTTGATGTTCTAATTTTTACCGCGGGTAAGAAAACGTTTTTAATATTTAAGTTTCCGTAGGGCTGAATTTCCTCATTGAGAAAAAAACCTTTCTTGGTTTCGTTTCTTGCAACAGGCGGGAATGAAATCCGTGGCGTCAGTTTCACAGTTAGCCGTATAATCACTACGCCACGGCGCCTGTCAATTGACCACCTACTTCGTCTTCTTAACTTTCTTTTAAAAAAATACCAACCCTTCAACTCTGCTGATAGACTCAGCAACGCTACCCGAAACTTCGGCAAAGATTGCGAACGCCACACGGCGTAACGATCCTGATAAAAATGTATATAAAATCCTATATAATCACCGTAGTGGGTTGTAGTACAGTGGTCTTATTTAAATATTTAAATACACTAAAATATTGCTGAATTACGATGGTTTTAAAAATATTATTCATCCAAAAGATTAGAGATTAGACATAAAACGTTATTTACGGGGTAAATATTTTTCACAAGTAACACGATGGCAGTGTTATGGGAATCATTTTTTGTGGCGCTTTTCCCCTAGATATAAATTTGTAAAGCTCTAGGCAGGAAATAAATTGGTTTTTCTTACACTTTATGAGAAAATAAAAACCTGACATAGTACACAATTATTTAATGTTATGAAAAATACATAACTAACTGTAAGCATTCGCTTTATATACAGGAGAAAGGATTACTTCTGCTGCTGATATTCAGTATATAACCGTAAACCTTACTGTAAGCTGTAATATTTTATTTAGGAATGAAAAGGCAGAAGTTAAAGTTTACGTAAACCAGAATCAATTTAAATTTACTCGTTAATAATGTTGATCTTCTTCGTTGTTTTGCTCAATTAGTAGTTTAGCGGTAGTTTTGGGGCCGTTCCTATTCCGGTGAAACTAAAATAAACTAGACTCCGATGGTACGGACACGTTGATATACAGAATGACGATCACGTGGTCAGACATGCGCTGAATATTCCCACACAAGCGAGAACTCGAGGTCGTCCACAAGCCACACTAATATTGAGAAGTACCCGAGGAGGGATCAGCTGACCAATGAGACTTTAATTGAAATTATTATAAAATGTTAACAAATATTTGTATATGACCACTTACCGACTTTTCTATATCTACCGGTTTCGCCAATTAACCAACATGAACAAAAATATAAAACCAACATGTCATGTTTTTTAGAAGACAACCCTTACATGCACTGATTAGGTTGTGAAATGTTTGATATTGTGGGAGAAATAGTTGAAAAAAGAGGAATGGAATTAAGGGAGGGGCGTTAGTTTAATAGGTACAGAATATTACAAAAGAGATGAAGAACATTTTGGAAAAGGTAATATAGAAGTCTAGGTATCTACAGGGCTTATGACCTGTCATTGTCTGGTTTAAGTGCCCACTTTACAAACTGTGTAACATTCACCATTCTGCCCATATTTAAACATCTTTATTTCTTCAATTCTTTCATCTGTTGATGTTTGTGAAGTTAAAGAGCTGAAATCTTTATTTATGTGGGGTCGAGCTTCATCTAATTAAATTACTTCACATACACACTAGGCAACGCCTAATTTTTTTTCTCTTTCAATTTCTATACTTCTTCATGGACCAGGTGGATTTATCAACAATATTTTGAGTTTGTCCAAATTTTTTTTGACAAGGACTGGATTCAACTCCCTGGGGAGCTGTTAACATTAACATATTACAACAGAAATAAAGAACATCTTAGAGAAGGTAATGTAGAAGTATAAAATTTGGACAAAAAATAAAAATTTCACAGCTTTGTCGCTATCGATGTGCAGCAGCCAGTTGCAAACAGCAAAAGAGAAGGTTCACCTTGAAAAAGGTTCAATTTTTTCCTCGTCCTGGGATGTCAGGCACTAGGTGGATGATACGCTTCCATTATTTCTGGCCTTGCGTTAAGTTTGATGGCAGCGTTCGACGATAAACCTTTAATTTAGTCGGTCAATATTTTAAGATCGCGTTCTCTTAGTCACTTTCATCAATAGGGAAATATCATATACTTCAAATACCGATAAAAATATGTAAAATGGATTTATAAAAAATAACTGCAATTTCAAAATGAATGTGGTTATTGCGAAAAAGCGTTTTGGTTTTAAATTAAAAAAATAAAATTGACAAAAAATACGCCTCCACAGAGACGGGACAAGATTGGCCTTGACAACCGTGACGTCGAGATTCGTAAAATACACGACGGTCAAAAACAATGGCAAAAAAATAACAGAATCGTGTGGTATTAGGGGCGTGGCCCATGCAATAAAGCGCTTTCGCGGGAATTAAACATTTTTTTTTCTGTCGGCCTCGTGGTGTCATAGTCAGCATGTTTGCCTATTTTGCAAGTAGTCTCGGGTTAGATTTCCGACATGGTTGATATGAAATATTTATTAAAAAGAGATTTGTCACACTAGAATATTTGGTAGTCCATAGACTGGTACCTGAAGCATATGACTGATTATCTTTCCTTAATTAAACAAAAAAATATCAAGATACGCTGCTATTGGTGTATCAATTCAGTCCCCTATGCACCATTAGGTGCGGAAAGGGAATGATTATGATGAATTGGGACAATAAAAACATTGTACTCTACAGTATTTGCTAGATACGTAGTGATATTTCCCTTTTTTTTTGTTTCTTTTTTTGTTTTTGTTCCCTTTTCTATTATAGTTTCCGAATTGTCAGACCTGCTAGATATGTAGTCATATTTCCCTATTATAGTTTCCGAATTGTCAGACCTGCTAGATACGTAGTGATATTTCCCTATTATAGTTTCTGAATTTTCAGACCTGCTAGATATGTTGTGATATTCTTTATTATTGTTTTCAAATTGTCAGACCTAAGAGCCCCCGCTGATTGTGACAAAAAGTCAAAGGGACTTTTTGTCGCTGAGTCAAGTGCTATAACGATATATGAGAGTGCACTCACTGTGGTGACATGACAAAAATTCCAGCGGTTGGCGACATTAGCGTGACGTGACTGTCACCTGGCCTGTACATTGCTATGGGAGTGCGCTCACTAAAAACTTTTTGGCACTCTGCCGGCAGACGCCTACTGAACTGACGTGTGCTGTGAATTTTTCAGTTATAAATAAAAATAACATATTACAACAGAGATGAAGAATATTTTAGACACCAAAATATAGAAGTCTAGGCATCTACAGGGCTTGTGACCTGTCATTGGTTGGTTTAAGACTCACCTGTCATTTATTAACTTAGGCTGTACATAAACTTGTAATCCAAATAAATCTATTAAAAAGTGTTATTTCGCCTTGTCATCTCGACTGCACAAGTTAAATAGACTCATTTTTATCAGTGTTCTGTGTAAAATTATTATCTTCGATTGTCGCAGTAAGTTACTGATTTAAATCTATCAAATAAAATTTCACACGAAAACATCAACACTGAATTCTACTGCCATTATTATTATTGTTGCAATATGAGTTCCACACGCAGTACCCGCCGTCCCGAAGGCTCGGAGACAAACCAACATAACTTTAATGAAGCACTTAATGATATGAAAAAAGTCCTCTTAGGAGAAATGAACAAAATTTATGAAGAAGTTAAAGATATCAAAAGCAGTATTGAATTTTGTCATTCAAAAATTGAAGATCTCTCTAACAAAATCTCAACCTTGGACGAAAAATGTAAGAGCTTTGAAAATGTCAAAGAAAGAGTAAATTTACTTGAAAAAACTGTAGTGAACATTCAAAGTAAACTCAATAGAAGTGAACAGCAAAACTTATGTAATAACTTAGAAATTATAGGCATACCTGAAAAAAAAAGCGAACAGTTACCACACGTAATCAAATCTCTTGGAGATTTACTAGGAGTCCAACTTGCACAATCAGATGTTAATGTCGTTACCAGAGTGCGAGTTAAAGAACTCCCGAAAAACCGTCCGCATTTTACGAGACCGATCATTGTTAAATTTGCATCATCTAAAGTCAGGGATCAAATGTTGGCAGCTGCGAAGAAAAATAAAGACTTAACTACCGAACGCCTTAACCTTCCGGGGAATAATAAAATTTTTATAAATGAACACTTAACAACAGTAACCCGATCCCTTTTTAGCCGAGCCCGCACAATGTGTAAGGAAAAGAACTTCAAGTTTGTTTGGATAAAATATGGCCAAATATTTGTCCGAAAGAGTGAAGCCAGTCCGGTACTTCAAGTGACTTCTGAATTTGTGCTGCAAGATATTTTTTTATAATAATTTTTTATATTTTATTCTTTACTTTGTTTTGTAACTGCTTTTTCCATACTTTAATTATTAACTATCTTTCATGCAATTTCTGCCCATTTTGTTGGTTTTCTATAGATAAAAATTCAGGGCCAAAGCTCAAATAAGTATATATTATCAGAATGTAACTGGTTTGCGTTCAAAGACGAATGACTTTTATCTTAATGTGACTAATAACGACTATGATGCTATATTTATAACAGAAACGTGGCTACTCCCTAATATTCACAATTCTGAACTATTTGACGACCGTTATCAGGTTTACAGGCATGATAGAGAAGGTGACAGACGTGGTGGTGGTGTAATGATTGGATTGAAAAAAGAATACAAAGCTTTTCATCAACTTGTATGGGAATCATCAGTTGAAGACATATGGGTAACATTAACTATTAATAATAATTTTAAAATTAACTTATGCTGTGTCTATATTCCACCAGGCGTTAACCATTTATCTCATTCTGTAATCTTTCTCGACAAATTATGTGATATTAGAACTAAACATCCCAATGATGAATTTATTATAATAGGTGATTTTAATCTGCCCCAAGCCTCTTGGCAAAAGAGTATCGATGGGACCATGTATATGGCAAATAGTAATCAAACTGTTACTACAGCTAAATTTTCAGATGTATTATCGTTTACTAGTCTATCACAGTATTGCAGTATACCAAATAATAACAACAAATATCTCGATCTAGTCGTAAGTTCTCATAATTTGGAAGTCTCCAAGATTAGCCAGCCTCTCATCCCTGAGTGTCGGCACCATATCGCTATATGTATTAAACTTGAATTATCCGTTTTTACACCGATGCCTAATCACTCCCGTACTATAACATTATTTAAAAAGGCAAATTATAATACAATTAATAACTCCCTTCAGAATATCAACTGGGATAGCGAATTTTTTAATCTTTCTTGTAACACTGCTGTGGATAGATTCTATCACATCTTAAGGGAAATTATATCTGTAAATATTCCCACGAGAGAATGCAAAGCAAATAACTCGTATCCTGTATGGTATAGTCCAGCATTAATTAAACTCACTAAAGAAAAATACAAAATTTTCAAAAAATGGAAGAAATTTAATAACCCCCTTGATAAGATTGAGTTTAATATTCTGCGCGCAAGACAAAAACAAATGGCTAAAGATTGCCTTAAAAGTTTTGTAAATGACTCTGAGATTAAAATTAGTAAAGATCCAAAGCAATTTTGGAATTTTGTTAAGAGTAAAAACAAAAATCATGGTTTGCCGCAATCTATGGTTCTTGATGATATTACAGCGGACAATCCCAGTGATATTTGTGAGTTATTTTCAAAGCATTTTGTTACTTCCTTCAATCATTGCGCCCCCAACACACAATTACCTTATACAAACATACAAACTGATGATCATGTCAACATATCTTCTATTTCAATTTCAAAAAGGATGATTATTGGTCATATTAAAAGTTTGTCAAATAGTACAAGCGGGGGTAGTGATAACATATCTTCATATTTCATTAAAATGTGTTGTTATGAAATCGCCAAACCATTATTTCTATTATTTCAATTATCATTAAGTGAAGGCATATTTCCTGATATGTGGAAAAGCGCCCTTATAACACCCATATATAAATCTGGTTCAAAAAATGATATAAAAAATTATCGTCCAATCTCAAAATTAACTATTATCAGCAAACTTTTTGAAAAAATAGTCTACAGTCAACTTTATAATGCTGTCAAAAACACTATCATCGAGAACCAACATGGTTTTGTTAAATTTAGATCCGTCAATTCTAATCTTGTTGTATTTTTGGAATCTGTTTTAAAAGCAATGGACGAAAGAACTCAGGTAGACGTAGTGTATACTGATTATTCAAAGGCTTTTGACACTGTTACGCATAGTATATTACTCAATAAATTATGGAATTTGGGTATCCACGGTAATCTACATAGGTGGCTGACGTCTTACCTTAATAATAGACTACAATCAGTAGTCGTAAACGGGTTTAGTTCCGATGTTGTAAATGTACCCTCAGGCGTTCCACAAGGATCGCATTTGGGGCCATTACTATTTATAATTTTTATCAATGACATTGGTAAGTGCTTTAAATTTGCAAATTTTTTACTTTTTGCTGATGACATGAAAATATATTTAAAAATAAAATCTAATTTAGACTGTGTCAAACTCCAAGAAGATCTCGATAGATTAAATTTATATTGTAAACAAAACTTACTAAAATTGAATATTAAAAAATGCTCTGTGCTCACATTTTCAAGGAACAACTTTAAAATCATCCATAATTATTGCCTTGACTATCAAGTACTTACTAAAGTTAATGAGATGCGGGATCTCGGGGTTCTACTTGACAATAAGTTAACGTTTGAGGCACATGTCAACTCAATTGTGAAAAAATCATACCAAATGTTAGGTTTCCTCTTCCGTATAGGGAGAGAATTCAATCATGCGCGCACTCTTAGAACTCTTTACTTCACATTTGTTCGAAGTCAATTAGAATTCGCATCTCCCGCTTGGAGCCCTCAATACAAAAAATATATTAACCGAATTGAATCTATACAATCAAAATTTTTATCGTATTGCAATTTTAGACGGTTGACTCAGAATACAGGTCCAGATGAGTCTATAAACTTACCTAAACTCCAAACTTTCCAAACTCGAAGGAACATGGCTGATGCCATTTTTATGTATAAAACTTTGAATAACATGATAGATTGCCCTAAGATACTGTCACTTATTAATTTTAGAGTCCCAGTAACGCAGACCAGAAACCAATCTCTTTTTAAAATTTCTAAATGTAAAACTAAATCTTTTCAAAATTCATTTGTAAATAGAACCTGCCATATGTGTAATCAAAAATTAAATTGTATTGATATTAATAATATATCTTTAACTTCCTTTAAAAGTGAAATTTCCAAAAATAATTCAAGTTATGATGTTGCGCCTTGAATCCGCAGCCTATATTATGCAGGTGATGTGCAGTTCTGTATGTAGGCACATAATAAATGAACACTGTATGGTCAACTATAGTTGTATTATTTATTGTAATGTGCAACTGTGTGACCAATATTCATTTACATTTCTAGTAATATTATAAGTTTTGTATGATTAGTTATTTTATGTTATGTATAATTTTTATGTGACAACATTTACAATAACAATATTATGTGGAAGCCTCTAATTGGACTTTATGATATGTATTTATGGTATAACTGATTCTTATAAATGTACAAATGTCTGTTGGCTTTCCAATGAAATAAAATAAAATAAAAATAAAAATAAGTGGCTACTTAACACACTGTGTAACATTCACCATTCTACCTATATTGAACATCTATATGCCTTCAATTCTTTTATCTGTTTATGTTTGTGAAGTTAAAGAGCTGAAACTTTTATTTATGCGGGCAAAATTTAAGATAGCTGATAGAAGACATAAAGAAAAGGCCAGCATTGTATACAAAAAAAAATAAGGAATTCTCTGATATTCATTTGAAAAGGAAATTGTGGGACGAGATTTCAATTCAATTATTTCAAATCTGCTTATTGACATACGAAAATAATTTTTAAAACTTGAGAGGATATTGACGTAATTCAGAATACAGGGTGTAAAATTTTCCTTTAAATAATCGTTCATTATATGTGGGACGTACTCAGTAGTGTTTCTTTTGTTTAATTTTTCTTCTGCGTAATTCAAGAGCGCAAATCACTGCGACATCTTCGAAATCCATCGCTAAATGAACATTTTGTCACCAGTAGTGAGTAGTGAGCGCACCCACTGTGACACAACGTGACAGTGACAAAATGTCACAGTCAGCGGGTGGTCTAAGTGTACGAGTAAAATATACGCCTCTATTTATCTCGGTCTAGGCCTAAGTTGAGGGCAGCGTTCATTGGAGGCTCCTTATTTTGTCCGTCATGTTGGATACCGCTTACCGCCATTTTGCTCGCTTACAATCAACTGTCAACTGTCCTCCGGATGTCAGGTACTAGGGTATGATGTATTATACGTTTTTGTTTCTCTTAGTCTAAGGCCAACTTTAGGGCAGCGTTTAATGAAGGCAACTTTGAATATACAGGAAACAGTGACTTAAAACTTACACGACTATGAATAAAATAACATAAAAACATTTGATGATTTATTTTTGATTCTTCTGTCACAAAAATTTTACTCTGATATTTATTTCTTCTTGATTATCGATTGTAATTACTAACGATAAATATGTGGGGTAAAAACATGTACAGATAAACAATTAATTTTTGTAATAATTTTTATTAAAAATATATACCTATCATCCGCAGTCCGTTCATAGATTGGATGGAACTAATGCTTCCCAAAAAGTTTGACTTCTGTACTATCAGAATAATTTTTTTGTTAATTCTTTTAAGGCGGTCGCCCAGTACTAAATGCGCGAGTCCGCGCAAGCGTAAATTGAGATCTTACAAGCTCAGCAGAAGCTGTTCTAGCAAACTGAAAGATGTTTATTTTTCATATATTGAGACTGTTTTAGAGCAAATTTAGCACTTAAATAACTCTTTTATTAAAAAATGCTTTTAGTTAATTTCAAAACACTTAACTCAAATTCTTGTGTTGGTAGTAAGTACATATTTAACATATGTACCTAGTACCAAGTGACCGTTTCTCTAATCAAAAACCTCACCGCATGCCCTTGATACCTATATTATTTAAATTTCTCTTACTTATTTGCCAAACATGTAAGTAAATGATCCATAATATTAGCTCAATACGATAAAAATTAAAAGTTCATTTAGAATTACAAAAAAACACACTGACTCGATTCCTGGTAGAACATAAAAGTAAAATGCGATTTTCTTTCAGTTGCTCCGGGTTGCTTATTGGGAAAAATGACCTTTTATTTATGCAAGTAAGTACTGGTAGTAAATCCTACTTTTTGAAAAACAAAAATTAAGTTAAGTGGTTACCGATAGAAACTTGAATACCAAAGGGTTAATTATTTTGTTAAGGATATTTTTTAATTTCCTCTTCACGCACAGCGATAACTCTCGCAATGGGAAGGGGTTGGGAGGGAAAGGGTGTCCCGCTGGAGGAATTATTCTCTGGAAATCCTATAAAAGTAGTAGAGTTTTACTGTATTCCAATTAACCCTTTCCTAAGCCGAACTTAACGACCGGGTTTAAGTAAACTCTGCATAATTTAACGGAGTCACCGTGAGTTACGTAAACCAAACCCGGACCGAAGGCTTCGCTGTTTTCGGATGGATTAATATAGAATATCGTTCCAGCTATGGATAGTTTGCTGGATTAATTCAATCGATTAATATTAAAAGGCATGAATTTTATGGATCCAATGGGATAGAGCCAAAATTGAAATAATTTTGTGTATTTATTTCTCGCCCAGTTTTAAAACCAACCAACATTCGGATAAAGTAATGCATAATATTACGAAAATATAAATGATTTTATTACATACGTTGTCTCCCTGTATCATTAATTTATTTTTGTGTAGCACCAAATCTGTCGAAAAAGTAAATAAACTTTGGTATATATTTTTTTACACATTTTCTTCTTCAGCTATTCTATTTTAAGCTGATGATTTGTTCCATTGAAAATAACTAAACATTAAAAATCATAGCATCTTTGCGTCAGTGATATGTTTAGTGACATTATTTAAAAAATATATACTGCAGATGAAATAAAAAAATAATACAATATTGTGCGAATTAATGAAATAAGAGTAATTTTTGTCATTTTTTACGTATACCAACACTCATATGTCAATTTGACAGTTGTTAAGCGCCAAAAATTATGACTTATAGTTCATTCATCTTCTGAGAGCGCATTTTGGTGTTTGTTGGCGTATTATCTGTTGTTTTTTTTTACATTTTCTCAATAAAGGACTAATTTTATAAATTGCTTGCATATAAACAGTGTTTTTGAGTTAGTTTAAATCATAGATATCACGCCGAAAAAAAGAGAAAAGATTAAAACCTTAAATGAACATACATCAATGACTCAGAAAAATAATTAAAATTAATGTTTTGTAAGTCAGGGAGCAGTCAGCAACATTATTAGGTGGAAAAGACAAACAGGGTCAGTTGAAGCAAAGAAAATTGGGAAATGTGGAAGAAACCGGAAAACTAGTGTCCGAGATGAAATATCTTTATTTAGAAATAGTAAGTTGAACCCCAGAAAAACACGTTACGAACTTCAACAAGATTTGGCAGCCACTGAGGTGATGATACATGACTCAACAGTACAAAAGATTAATTGAATTTGGAAGAAAAGCAATTTGACCACCGAAGAAACAGCTCCTAACGGCACGAATGATGAAGCAAAGGCTAATTTGGGCTAGAAAATATACCAAATGAACTTTTTCCTCATTTTCTCGTGCAGCGATATCGAACAAAATTTGTTAGAAAAAGTAAAGATGAAAAACTTACTGTGGTTCATATTGATTTAACGGTGAAATATCCTGTGAAGAAGATGTTTTGGGACGGTTTTTTGTATATGGGGACCGGATCATTGATACTAATAGAAGGAATGATAAAAAATCTAAAGTATAAAGCTCTATTGGAGCAACACTTGAATACAGAACTGAGTAAATGTTGTCCTAATGGTGCGGTAGTATTTCAACAGGACTCAGCTCCTTGTCACGTATCGAAGTTTATGCTTGAGTATTTAAATGATAAAAATATAACCCTTTTAGACTGGCCTGGAAATTGACCTGACTTTAACCCTTTAGAAAATTTGTGGACGATTTGTAAATTTAGGATACATAAATTGGACTGCACCACCAAGATAAAGATGATATAAGCTGTTATTCAGATGTGGTTTCGAGATGACAAAATTAAAGAAAAATGCCGAAATTTAATTGTTTCCATCCCAAAACGTGTTCAGGCTGTTATAAAAAAAAAGAAAGACATCCATCATTTTAATGAAAAAGTATTTTTTGATGAACGTCACTTGTAACTCAAAATATGAATGAAAAACCTATTTTATACTGACAAGGAATTTTATTTCACGAATTTGCACAATACTATAATTTTATATTAATCTGTAGAAATAATCTTTATGTAGTCTTAATAAAATTCAACATAAATAGAAAAACTAAATAAAATTGAAATATCCAAGGCAACAGAGATGCGTATACTTTGTATTAAACAAACATCGAATGCAATTCAAGTACTAATATAGAATGAAACAATGTTTGCAACATGAAAACTAATAGTAAGTACATTGTGTTATTTCCTTCGCTATGTTTATATCAAACTCCAAGATTCTCAGCGATATTCTTCATCCCAATAAATATAGTGTAATAACAGTAGCCAAGTTCTCAATTGCGATAAATTTCGTGGTAGTAATATATTTTCAGGAGACATTAACTACGAAATAACTTAAGATTTGGGCAAATCGATATTACGCTAAAAGGGGCCCCAAGTGCGCGTTCATGTTTATAGCGAGCGGAGAAAGTGTTAACATTAAATTGGTAAGGATTTTGAAATGTCCGTCAAATGATAACGGTTTTGAGAAAACGACTCGATACCGAATGTAGAAAACTGAATCCACGTCGCACATTTTAGTAGAAATCGTTTTAAATTTAATATTAGAAATAAGCAAAATATAACATCAAACCAGTGTATTGGATTTGCGTCCAAAATAAAAATGGAATAAAACATGAATTTTATTTTACTTCAACTGTTCAATAATAATTATATTTAAGAAAACAATTGAGTTATAAAAGTAAAAAAACTTGGTGATATTTTGTGATAAATTTATTTTTTGACCAGTAGTCTTGTTTCGATATATATTTAGAAAAAAAAGATATATAATTTTTTTGATTTGTTTTTTTTGTCTGTTCCGACTTAACTATTAAAAGACTTTTAAATAATTATCCTGCAAACAGTATTGTAACGTTGAGTTACATTCAGCAAAAGACGAAATAGCATATCTCTTTTCATAGTAAAGTGTAGATTTTTAGTTTGTTTTAGTTTTAAATTTTGAACAAAATTATGAGTTTCAGTATGAATACCTAAAATATGTCCATATACTATTTATTTTTTTAAACTGAACGGTTTGGGTTAGTAGGATGAAATTTCCTCGAGGCTTTTATGATATGTATAAAGTGTTATTTTGTAATACAGGTATTCAAAAACGAAAATTTAACAAATACTAGTAAGTATTTATTTTTACTTTTTAATAATAATTTTCCACAATACACAAAATAAGTCATATGATTTAGGCCTGTTATAGAAAAATAAGACTTCATTGTTTAAAAAAGAAAGACAGATATTATCTTATCTTGTATATTCAACCGTCCATGCGCTCAGTAGCTGCAAGACTTGTTGTTATCTAAATTCTAATTTTATAAATTTGCTTTTTATTTCGTTTTAAAATATCACTTAAACTCTAAACTTCATTGTCAAATAAAAAAATAAAAAAAAAATGTAAATAGGGGCTAGATTTCTTATTGTCCATGCGCTCTGTAGCTACAAGACGTTTTGTTATCTAGCTCATTTATATCATAATTGGAGACGAGGAACTAGAATCCCAACCGTCCATGCGCTCTGTAGCTGCAAGACGTGTTAGGATATTTATTTATTGTACAGCGCCCTTGAGGTGATTTTAACAAAAATGGCGCTATATAAATTATCCAAACATTATTAGTATTATTATTATTATGTACTCAAGTGACATTATAGCCAAACACGAGTTAAAACATAAAGAAAGTCAGATCATGAGGTTGAGAAAAGTAAAGTTATTTAACTTTTCTCAGATTCACGTGACTTTAAATCCAGTGCCCTTTAATGCAATAACACCAGAAAATTAGGTTTATTTTTAAAATGCTGATAATAAAATAATCCAAAGAGTAATACCGACTTTTTCAGCTTTGAGATTAGTAGGAAAATACTAAAAATTATGGCGTTTTACGAAAATAATGTTATACACTGGAATTGTATAAAGACTTTCACGAAAATACACTCGTCAATAAACACGTAGTCTAGATCCGGCTCTTGATTCTTGAACTGAGTCCAATATAGGTAGGCGATTTAGTTCGCATCATTTGTGATAACACCTGCCACCAATTCAGGTGATTTTCCTCCATTAACAAACTTTATATCGTCTATATATGGACACCGCGGGGGTTTCAAAACAATTATCTGCGAAGGGTTGGCGGCGCGGGTGGGGAAAAGGGGAGGAATGAGGGTGCCTCCTAGACCCACCTTTTCTCTCCATGTAATCTTGACATCCCATTTATATGTACTTACAGTGTGAACATTTCATCGAAAACCTTTCGTTTATTTGGAAGAGAGCTGGGAGAATATTGGAACATAATGTACATTTCAGATTTTTTTGCATGGCAAATATTCGAAAGCTCGAGATGTAGATAATAAAAAAAATATTGATTTCTAAAATAATTCGTGAAAAACGGAAAATCCATTTACTACAAAAATAAATAGATGTATTTACAGAATTCAGTACTTTTGTTCATGATTAAGTTATGTTATCTGTTAACAGGTATCATAAAAAAGTAATAAAAATATAACACGTTTTCGATTATTAAATTTAAAAACTAACCAATCCTAGTTCAACGAAACCAATCTCCAAGTCTGAATAAAATATTTACAGGTAAAATGTTGAGCCATATTTTTATTCCATATATAAAACAAAATTAATCACGTCGATTTTGTTTTATTTTTTGTAATAAACTTTCCTTCAGTTAGTTTTAAAATGGCCAGCTAAAGTAGCAAATAAAAATGAACCAACACGGGACCCAAACCTAAAATAACATTTTCACTGGAAAGTGTTAAAGCTTAATTAATATTTTGGGAAGGTCCGATAAATTTCCGCCCCGTATTTTTACGGCTGCCCGACGTAAAAAGAAAAAAAAAACATTTTTTGTACAAGTGATTTGCTATCGTATTACACATTCCGGGTTTAATATTTATCATCGGAAAGGGTACAACGCTTCCACGTGGATTATAAACATGTATGATAGGTTGTACAAAAAAGAAGAATTTTAATTATACGAGTATTTCGCTTTAGGTACTTAAAGTGTACCACAGTTACGTATGGTGTTTTATTTTTGGGCAGTCGTAAAATACTCTATACTTTTGGTTTATCAGAAAGTATTGTGTATTCTTCACAATCCCGTGAATTTCGGAAATTGTATCCAGTCTCTCTATACTGGTTGTGTTATCTTAATATGAGAGAATGCCTCCCAGCTGTGTTGTAAGAAAAATAGGATACGGTCAATGGATATTTCGCTTTTATTGCTCACTCGACCTTATTTTACGATTGATGAGTTGGTTAATAATTTGTATAAAAATGTACTCTTTGTTTGTAAAATTAGTAATTGTGTAGGGTTCATAGTCCATAATCGATGACACACACGTGCTAAAACATTTCAACTGAAATAGTGCGATGACCGATAAAGCAATGTCATCATTTTCTATAGATTCCAATACCAAAAATATGCAACACTAACAGTATTGCACAAAAAGACGAGAGCATTGTTCTTCAGTACATTAAAACCTTCCTTACCATCGAGTTATGAACAACAAAGGAAAGTGGCCCATAAAGAGACCACTGGGCGCGCTCAACGCCCAATTCAGTAGACCAGTCAACGTCAGTCAGTTTAGTCCGAAAGCTCTTCTCTACGCAGCCACTCAGCTCCAGCATGTAGTTAAAGTGCAGTTACTGCAACTCCCAATCTCCGTAACACTCGTGCGACATAATTCATTATTTATTCGCCGTGTAATAAATAAACATCAAACAGCCACCTCGTGTCTTCTCTGTCAATCTCTAACTGGAAAGGAGCTTCAACCTTCAACAACCTTATTCTACAATTTCATTAAAAACGTATCCAAAACTTATTTCCATAAAAAGTAAAAATAAACATTGGGGTGGAAAATTAGTATCCATACACCCTCGTTTTATAAAAAGAATGATTATTTATTAGAATCAGTAAAATAATTCCAATGAAAAACGTTTTTTACGCTATAAAAGACGTATCAAAATGTGAATGTTGATTACTTTTTTGAGTTCATAATAAAAAATGCCATCTTCAAACGAGAACTTTGTTTTTTTAACAATACAACTTGATATCCAACAGACGAATACTTTGATTTTTTAAAGGAGTATTAAAGTTCTTAATATTAAAAACCTAAGTATACTAAATAAAAATGCTATTCAAAACTAAAAGTCGCTCGTAAATTGATTGGTATTAAAGTTAATACTGCTCTATGGGGCATATTATTTTTAATGGTTTTTAAGTGCTTTTGGAAGAAATATAATACCGTCGGAAATCATGGGGTAGTACTTTATTTTATACGTAGCAGTGAATAAATATTTTAAAAGCAAGCACTGTGTAAACGTGTCCCAGAGAACACAGCAGAACACGTCTGAAATTTCATACATTCGTGGAAAATAAATTTTATGTTAATGCAAAATCTTTTGTCGGTGCTTACTGTCGATTCATCGAATGGGTAAAGTTTGGTAAACATATTTCAATTCTAATTGAATATGTATGGTCCAATGTAAATATTCTGAATTCTTGGGTTTCGGTTTGTTTGCGCTACCGGGAAACTTGTCAATTGTACTAAGTTTTCTTCAACAAATATTCCGACTCCTCGGTTGGAGGTATAAGGTTACGGTTTACGGCGTGGCAGAAAGTGATAGATCAGAGTTGTAATTATTCTATTTTACTACCTAAAAAAAGAAATGGGATTACGATTGTAAAAGGCAGTCACTATTCGGCAAGTAAACTTGACAAAACAAAAACAAAAAAGGATTGGTAAACACGTTCTCATTTAAATCACAATACTTTAGCCATAAGTTATTAAATTGAACAAGCGTGCCGTTTTATATCTAAAACAAGACAAAGACAATCAAGACTAATGAACCAGGGACTGAAATTACATAATAAACTACCAGACAAAACTAAACAAAAGACTCAGACAAACTTTTCAAAAGATGTAAAAAATATTATCTTGAACAACAGAGTATAAATGAAAAATGTATATATTATTTTATGTTATATGAATGTAATAATCCGTAAGGGTTTATAAATAAATTTTCAAATAAAAAAAATAATAAAAAAAATATCCGAGAATAAGTACTAACTATAAATGCCTTTTTGTGTACTCGAGATAGTATCATGAATTCCTGCTATGTTTTAAATATATCGAGATACAACAATGTTTGAGTATGCCCAAATGCTTGCAGACTGGCTGGATTTCAAACATGGGCAGAATGGTGAATGTTACACTGTGTGTAAAGTGGCCACTTAAACCAGCCAATGACGGGTCATAAGCTCTGTAAATACCTAGACTTCCATATTCCCTTCTCAAAAATGTTTTTTCTATCTGTTGAAATAAATTTAAATACGATTAACTCTCTAGGGAGGAAATCCAGCCAGTCTGCAAGCATTTGGACATACTCAAACATTGTTGTATTAACATCCTGGTAAAAGAAAAAGTATAAAAATTGGAAAATTGTTTTCAAGCGTTGTCTAGTAGGTGATTTGGTTCAGCCGGATGAATCTCACCCGCGTGATAAAGGTCTTTCAGCTCTTTTGATCACAAAAGTCAACAGATTGAAGAGTTGAGGAAATGCGGTTGTTTAAATATGGGCAGAATGGTGAATGTTACACAGTGTGTAAAGTGGCCACTTAAACTAGCCAATAACAAGTCATAAGCCCTGTAAATACCTAGACTTCCATATTCCATTCTCAAAAGTGTTTTCCCTCTCTGTTGAAATAAAATTAAATACCGAGGTACAATTATTTATTTTTTATTGATTTAAATAAATATGTTTTTTGAAATGTTTCGGAAATTTAAATAAACGACAATTCTTTTTTTTTGTTTACGTAACGAAAAAAGTTTTTATTAAATTAAGTTTGTGGTTATTTAAAAAAATGATAAGTTAACAAATATGTACTTGTGTTACAAAAAACCCTTGTTATGTATAGATATAATAATATTTTTCCTAGTAGAAGATTCATCCTCTTCTAAAGTACTTTAGGCAAGTCGAGACCCCGTTGTTCGGTTTACAAATTGTTTACGAGAAATAAAAGTTTATTTTTTGACTTAAAGCTTACGTACTAGGACGTCTAAAGTATAAGAACAACAATGAACGTACCGTAAAAGCAACTAAGAGAAGCGTGTATAGACACAGTATACCATAGGAGCATTTCAAACTTGAAATTTAAGCTTATTAGGGAGCCTAGAACAACATTTATTTTAGATAATATTCCAATTTAAAATAAATATAGACTGACATTTTTTTGCGTTTAATGATAAGGATGGAATAATTTTAATAGTACCAGTAGTCATTACAAGTATAACTAGATAATTTTTTTGATAAAAATTTCTCTGAATCCCCCCGACCAATACCGAATAATAATTCAGTCAACAACTTACTCAGCCTGGCAATCCCACTACCCTTCCGTGAATCTGAGATAAGGTTATATTTGGTTAATTGTTATGTTGAACATATATATTTAATTTATTTTTTGTACCACAACAGGCCAGGAGACCCAATTACAGTGGTGAATTCCATTACAGAACACTTTAAATTGTTGTGTTCTCACTGGGAATTAGACCCGGAACCTTCCGTGCGTGACTTTTATCTTAACCACTACACCACGGAGCCCACCACAACTTGTAAGAGATGTTCAATGCACGCTATAGAAAATTTAACTTTTTAACTACAAAGGAATTACAAAAATATAAATATGAAGAACTAAGTCAATAACGAATTATTTGAATGAACAACAATCCAATATCCCTAATTGTGCTAATTTTCCACCCGAGGACAGCCGAACGTAATCTGACACATCCCGACTGCAGATTTCGACTGAGCCGCCACAACACCCAGACCAATTAACTTGCAACTGGCGGGAATCGAACCCGCGACGCCAGTTTCACAGATAGCCGTCTAACCAACTGCGCCACGGCGCCTGTCTTATATATTGAAAATGAACTATTATTAAGATAAAATTCATAAATAAGCCCAGCGGTTTTAATTAAAATTCTTGTAAAAGAGAGAATCGGTAGAAAATGCTAAAATAATTTTCTTTCTGTTTCAGGTTTAAGGTTTTTTAACAGATTTGCTTTTTTATTGTGTATGCAGACAATTGGAAAACTGAAATGTTTTTGTAGATTTTCTATACAAATACAGTACAATGATAATTCAACAAAAAAAAACAACTCACAGTGCTTTGAATAATATTTGATTTATAAAAAAGGATCCCAGATTTTATACCAGATCCATAATTTTACTGCATATTTTTTCCACTTGATATTTACATCAAGGGATCTAAAGAAAAACAAATTTTGAATAATATTGCACTTTATAAGCTAAGTAGAACAATACAAAACATAATCAAGGCATGGACAATATAAACATAAAGCATATATTGTGATTTACTTTATTATTTCGGTATAAGTGAATTCCACATCCTTCACTACTAATGGTTACAATGATCGGTTTATGTTGGAAAACAGTTTCTTCTTCTTCATTTCTTTTCCGCACCTAATGGTGCACAGGGCACTAAATCGGTACACCAATCGCAGCGTGCTGTGATCATTTTTATTACATAAAGAAAAAATGATCAGTATTACGCTTCACGTGCTAGCCAAGGGACTATAAAAACAGATTACCACATACAAAATTTAAAAAAATAAATATAAAAAATGCCACGCGTCACGGATGCTTTCCGAAAGCCTTAACCAGAAGTGTCTTTAACTTTGTATTTTTACTTGGTTCACTTAAAAGCTTTGTGTATGATATACCCAGTAATCCAGCATAGGGCCTTATACATCGTTGGGCGTAGACGAGTGTTACATTTTATATTATTTTGATAAATAAACATGAATTAAAAAAAAATAAGGAATAACCTGTAAGCCTCTGTTTTGTTGGAAGAGAGGATATAGAAGGGAATTATAAAATAATTACCACAAAACCCACACCAAACGAGGAAAACATATTTCTTGGCGGGTTTTTTTCCAATCGGCGGTATTATTGTTTTTAATGTTAAATAAAATAAAATAAAAATAATCTGCGACGCCGCACCAGTTTCAAGTTGGCCGTCTAACCAATATTTAATAAATTTTAGCGTGTATTGAATTAAGGCTCAACCGAGTATTTAGGTGTAATGAGGCATATTCCACATTTTGGTTAAATATTGTAAAGAAGTTAATTCTTATGTATGCATACACTATAGACATTTTGTTGATTCACTGTATAACACATAATATATCACATCCTCCAACAAGATTTTAATTCAATTTAATTTCAATTAAATTATTTTAAGTAATACATACATTACAAACTCAAATTTAATATGTATATATTATAAAAAGACAAAAAAATACATAACGAGACTCTTGTCAAAATAGTAAGAGAATCCTGCTTCGGAAAACCCCTTCGGATACATGGAACAGATCGATATCCAGAGCAATGTTGTTTAGCATAGCAGTAGCCCTTCCGACAGGCATAGCCATCGGTTCGTTGGTCTTAACATCGTGTCTTAACATTAGCTTAAAAAAAAGTTTTTTTTTCTTCATAAATATTTATTTTAATTTCATAATCATTTTAATTGCGTCATATAAAATTTAACCCTATGATTTTGAATTCTTTTGAAATGGGAAAAAATATTTAAACATTCAATATAAATATAAAGGCAGGCATATTCCCTTAAGGCAATTTCTTCCTACGTACCCAAATCGTTTGATTTGACAAAACAAGAAGTATGAACATATTGTAAATTTGAGTATGTTAATATATTTTAATTATGAAAAAAAAACAAAGTTATTTGATTTTTTTATAAACAATTATTGAATTAATATCTACACTATACTATGAGGATAGAATAGGGTGAGATGGAGAACGAAAGAAGTGACATTTAAATCGTGATTTAAACGTGAATAAAGAAAGGGCGTAACTGATTATCTGAAGTGGGTAGAAATTTCTAAATTTCCATCAATAAGCAGTTTTAATTTAAAATTTGTGCTTTATTGAATATTTGTAACTTCAATGCTTAATTAATGAATAAAATCTATTTCAAAATCTGATCACACAAGTATATTATATTATACACTGCGCTGAACATCATTAGAAATCTTGTAAAACATGCTATTGCGTAGAAAGAAGCAAACCATAACAAGATAATTTTTTTTGTGTAAGTAATAAATCTTAGAAAATGTATTTTATCTTGTTTTATTATTCTATGAATATACAGGGTATGTAAGATACGGCTCAAATGTTGACAAGGTCATGGTGGTGCATATGCTGCAGGAAAGTATGTATATCTAAAATCCCGCAGTAAAATACCATCAGCAAAACTACCAATAGTCCTACTTTCTAGCATCCATGAGTAGTCTCTTAGACCCCACCAGCCCTGGGCAATGTGGCCACTGGCATAATGCCATAGCAGGCAGGGAGAGGATGAATAGCGAGTTTCTGGCATCATAAAACGGGACTCCTCCAGGCAAGGGGAGGTAACCCCGAAATAAAATGTCAATAAAGAAGGCAACGGGAAACCACTTCGGTCAATTCCCCAGTATATCACCATGAAAAGTTTTCTTCCAAATGGTCGTCAACGTCAGAGGGACCTGACATGACACGTAAAGAAGAAAAAGTAAGATAGATAAGACAAAAGCTGATTGGATTAAAAACCCATTTCAATATGAAGAAGAATGCAATAGTTCTATACCGTATAGGTACTTAATATAATGCCTTCAGTACGTACAACTGAGAACATAAATACCTTCACGACCACCATTAATTTCACATTCACGCACACCGCAGTCTGAGAGACGCGTACAAAGAATGAGTTAAATTCACGGGATAGGAATTTAATCCTAGATTGTAGAAACCGGATGAATTGAAGCGTAGAAGAAAGCGATTCCTTATTATTGGCCACAGCTAGAACGAATTAGCATCCAATTTGCGTACCAAAAACATCGGCTCTTTCAATGAATTCATTAGACAGTCCTGCCAATTGGAATGTTTTTTAAGTTGAACATTAAAAGTATTTTTTCAACGGTTTGGTTAAATAAAAAAGATGTGAATCCATTTATTGCGAAGAATCCATTAAAAACGATAATCACATTTAACCCTTTATTTAGTTTAACTCGATGTAAAATAAATTTAAAGTCTTTCCATATCTTTATAGAAAGTTACGGGATGATTTTAACCCGTATTTTTCTGATTCTTCTTTTTCTTCTTATCAGCTTGTTTCTCTTCAATTTATTTATTTATTTATTCACACTCTTTATCAAAATACAATTCCATGTTCACTTTGCCCAGCTAACAAGGGTACATACCCCGTTCCAAGCTAGGCAATTACATTTTAATATATTATAATAGTTAACAAATTAATTAGAGGACAGACAAACAAAATATAAACTTATTCGGATACACATTTTGATTCATATACATACAGACATACACATATATACACACATATATATAAATATACACATATATATACACATGTACATACACACACACGTACATACACCCATGCGCATACACATACATACATTCATAAAACATAGACAATTTATTTATGCGAAACTTCATGGTTGTCATCTATAAATATATTTTTTTAAAATTATTCCTTATTTTTTATATTTTATTTTTGACATCTAGTAAGGTTCTCCAATCCGTGGCATGCATCAACTTTTCTGACTCCCTACGACCAATGTCATGAAAGAGCGAGGTCAACACCTTCCGTAACTTGACAACACTCCCGTCTTTCCACGATTCTGGCAAAAGGTTATGGACCTTTTTGCCTACGTTATAGTGTTGTCTCGATGCCAGAACAGTGTTGACCCCTTCACTTAGTATCAGATCCCTATTAGAGTATCTTGTATTATGGTTGTGGTTGACGCTTGGGTAAATGTCTCTCTTTATGTGTGTAACCACTACCGTTCTCAATATATACTGTTGAATAATATTCAGTACTCTGAATGATGGTCCTGTTATGCCTCAATCTATGCCTCAATGCTATGCCTCTTCCAAAGTTTTCCACGTTTCTCTGTCCTGGACACTTTGTTTCCATCCATGTCTCACGAGTTCAACGATGTCGTCAGTCCATCTACCCTTTGGTCTACCCGCTCTCATTTTATTTTCGTAGGGTCTCCGATTTAGTATTCCGGGGGACCATCTAGCAACTAGCAACTAGCAACTAGCAACTTCTTGTCTTGCCATTCGACCCGCCTACTGCCATCGTCTTCCCACTCTTTCTGCAGTATCGGTCACCATTGTTCGGCGTCTTATTTCCTTATTTGGTCGATACGCTCAACATTTGTCTTTCCGTAGACCGCCGAGTGCACTTATTTGCAGTGAGTGACATGATTTTAACTCATATTAACTGTCAAAAATACTGTATTATTTTTTTAAAATGCTTAAATTTTAGAAAATCATTATAACTGCATTCGATTGAATAGAAGCTTACCAAATATTTACAATACTTCTTTAACAAAGCATTTCATTTGTATTTTCGTCATTATTTTTATTTCTTTGACTTTTTATAAAATAAATAAAACAACTTTGTTTTTAACCACAATTTTTTTTTTCTAACTACCGGTTTTAAAACAAACAAGCGTCCTCGTCAAGGTTTGCGTAACTAATACGTAACGTGACTAATAGTTACGCAAACCTTTCCTCGTCAAGGTTACGTATTAGTTACGTGAACCTTGACGAAGAAGCTTGTTTGTTTTGAAAGCGGTCGGTGGAAAAAAATAAAAAAATAGTGGTTAAAAACAAAGTTATTTAATAATGAATAACCACAAAGTTAGTGCTTTAAATGTAAAAAAATTAAAAATGTTTTGTTCGTAATTTAAATTTAAATGGAAATGACTGAAATATTAAAAAAAAAAAACGAAACATCCTGATATTCCTTCAAAAGGCGGCTTTTGGCGGCCTCCGTGGTGTAGTGGTCAAGACACTTGACTCACACACGGAAGGTTCCGGGTTCGATTCCCGGTGAGAACACAAAAAAATAAATGTGATTTTTTCAAGCCTGGGTATTCTGTGATGTAATTCACCACTGTAATTGGGCCTCCTGGCTTGTTGTGGTGCAAAAAAAAGAGATATTATTATTTCTAAAAGACAATAATTTAAAGAGGTGAACAGGATTAAGAAGAGTCCATTTACTGTTTTTTAGTTTATTATTATAGATTTTTTACTCTACCAAAATTTGATTTCTAACATGGCAATAGTGTCAACGTAAGTAGCAGTAGAATAAGAAAGCTTTTTTAATATCGAACGTCTAAATTAACTCTACTACCGTAGCACTGCTTGTGAAATAACACAATCACCTCCGATATTAAATAATAAATATCCAGAACCCCAGATAAGGTGATGCCGGGTAGTACTAGAGCTGAGAAAGAAGGGGGGTTATTTGTTCACAAATTAGTGGACGAGTCGAGGCCGAGGGGTAGGACTCGTTCTAGGAACATAAAAGCTGAGTGTTATCGGAAATATTGGGGTACCTACCCAACACAATGTGTCCGAAGGTTGGAGATAAAATGTTAATGTGTTGGAAGGGAAAATTAAGTGAAAAAAGGGGAACATGAAAGTAATACCAATAAATTTACAAGACTTTAATTTACGTACTAAATGTAGATTAAAAAATACTCAGTGGTAGATAATAAAAGACAGATAATAAACTTTATTACTTTAAACAGTAAACATTTTTATCGCGGTAAAAATGAAACATTTTTTGAAATGATAAATGCTATATATTTATGTAACCAGTGAAAAAAACGGAATATTTATTGTAAATATTTTAATTTAATCAAAATCTTTTATCATCTTTGCCCGTCTCTTTGCAATTGAGAATAATTGGACAAATATTAATGACGTTGGAATTTTACCATTGAAACTAAACTGCTTTAACAAAACTTAACTTAAAAGTTTGCCATAATATTTATAGACGCCTTCAAAAGCTTTCATGATACTGCAGATCATATGGGATGTTTGCTGTTTCAAAAGTTCCGTATTAGGATTGCCCATTAGAATATTGAATAGCAAGCATTATCGAAACATTAAGTCAAGTTTGAAAACCTCTATGATAATTGGGCATGTAGAAGACCAATAAGAAATAACGATTGGATGGCACCGGAAAATGGTTCTTATTTAAAAAAAAAAATTAATCTTATGTTACCATGAGTACTCGTTATAGTAAATAAAAAAAGCAAATGATACATCGAGGTGACGTTTTTGCATTTATGGATTTATGACGCAACCAATTTCACCATAATTACTGTAGGTATTAAAAAATGTTTTCTGGATTCTTATGAAATATTTTTATTCGCAGAGCGGTTGCATATTGATTTTCCAACGATGGATTTGTCTTATACAAAAAAATAAGATGCACGCATCCGTGTACGTCAAATATGTAAAAGGGGAACCTCACCAAAGATCTTCGTAAACGTGATGGGTGATGGATCCCTGGAATAACCGGTATAACCCACCAACATCCGTAATACGTCACGCTACAGCAGAGCTACTACCCGACTCAAATAATTTATTGACATAAAATATACCAAATGTTGGGTTAGACCGCTAGCTTGGATTTTGACTGATCCAAGAAATATGATAGTATTATACATAATATAGCTTAACCTTTTGCCTCCTTATCTCAAAAGCCCAATCCCTGATAAATATCGATCATCTAAATTAAAAAAATACCTTTTCAATGAATTTCGCAAGTAAGGGTTTGCTTTGATACGGTTGTTTGCTTAGTTTATTGCCTCTTACTTTTTACTTTAGTTTAAATTTTATTTGAATGTTCCTATGTTTGTGTTATTATATGTATATATGAATGAGGGTTTGTATATGCTTATGTATGTATAAATATGAGGGTGAAGTAGGTATGAATGTTTTCGCTTTCGACATGTATAAACTGAAAGTTTCTTTTGTATTTGCATCATATTATGCTCTATTTCCTTATTAATAAATAACCTCAAGTGATAAAAAAGCCACCCGAAGTTTGATAAAATTTCCATTCATAAATAACTCTTTTTTTATTAAAAAAAGAGAAATACTTGAGTTCTTATTATTTACTCAAATATTTCAATTTTCAAACCATTTCCTAAAAGTCGTAAATAACTTGTGCTGGAAAAATAGAAATCGAGTTGTGGTAGAGTGAGATTTGAACCTCGGACTTTCAGCCCGTGAGTCCACAATACTACCACAGGACCACAACCTAACATCAATTTGTTAAAATATTTTAATCATAAATAAATTCTAGATTCATGAACGTAATGGCGGATCTGGGATTCGAACGCGTGAAAAAAATGGTTATAGCTCTCTATGTAAGGCTAATACAATCGTAAAGCTAACCTATTTATTATATATTTAATCTTAATCTGTACTTACTACATTTAAAACTAAGTGTTTAAAATATAATGTTATTCCGAATGCTTGAGTTTTCTGTTTACCATATTGATGTGCCATATTATTTATGTTTTTTTAAAATATTTTTTTCAATTATTTTTTATTGTTCTAATCCTATATTTGTGGTGATAAACTCATGTGTCTGTGTCATATAATTGCTCGTCCCATCTCAACACAGGACTTTTAGTCCCATGGAGTTGGGACTTATTGTCTCAAATAGTGTACAATAAACTTATGTTTGTAAATAAATAAATAATAAAAACAAAAAAAAACATGATTATCAGTCACTCATATTATCTCGATCTGTTACTAAACTCGGGGAATAAATTATGTATATGTAGGTCTGTGATGTGGGTAGATAGATTTTATAAGCATTATCAATGTTAAAATAAAATTTGAATGTTACGCGGAACATTGAAGATTCCAAACTGAATAAAACTGTTTGAGCATCAATTTTGTTTGAGATACTCGTATGATGTTTGAATAACAAATGTAGAAAACGGGTTAAAATGTTTGGAAACAAAGTTTTAAGTTATTTTTCATGTTTGTGTTACGCTGATTCAATCGATATCAGATGCGACGTTACGCAATAACAAATATTTATAACCTATTTTTATATCAGAAATAAACAAAGGTAACAAAAACAGGCAGTATCTGGCGTTAGCAAAATATTATTAACTATTTTATTGTCAATTATTAACGTTAGTGTGGAATAAATTATTATTTATTCTAGTAAACGAGTTGACCCTTTTGAACCTAATAGGGGTATCTAGGGTCCTCGGAGGAAGCATATTATTTAAATAACTTTTTTGTTAACCATCATATTGATTTTATTTCTTGCAAAATCTAATGATGAAATTGAAATTAGGAATGTATCAAAATTGTAATGTAGTTTCAGCGCCATAAGCAATTTACTTATTAAAAAACGAAATCGATTGGATATAACTTATAGAGGTATAGAGGGGATCTAAGACTGAAATTAACTAAGTTAGATCCGGACATCAAATTTCTTTGTAGCAAACGTAACTGAATTTAATCATGAATTAGCCGTCAAGATATTTGTGTGTTTGTACTCAATTTCATTTGTCACTCGTGTTTTATTATTGTTTTAATTTTAATTTTATTCTACTTAATTACATTTTCAATTTGTGTTTTGTAATCATTTTAGTTATAATATATGTATTAGAATAGATTTGATTTAATTTCATTAGGGGTTTATATGCTTACAAACATATTACATTGAGGGGAGACCCTTAAGGCCACCATCCACCCGCAGCTTTTATAGAGTCCTAAGGGACTCTCTGTCAGCTGCGCATAGAGGAAAGTTATTATAAATATTCCTAAGGAATACAAACTCTATTCGGATTAAGGAGGGGGGAGGAGGACGTATGGACAGAGGCCAACACGTCGTTCCCACCCCTCAGGATCCCCTCAATGCCTCTGTTTTTTTTTATTAAAAAAAATATGCTAACAAACAATTTACATAAATAAACGTATCCAAATATACAAAAACATTTTCTTAAAACTATAGTAACATAACTTACACAAAACATAAGCAAAAACACGGATATTTACATTAAGAGAACGACTTTGGATAAAGAAGGACTCCCTGGCTGAACTCCCTGGCCTGAAGGACTCCCTCAGAGGCAGAAGATCCGAATACCACCCCCGTAAGGGGAGGACAAAACAAAAGAACGTGTGCGTTCCGCTCGGAAGGAAGCACAGACCCAGCTGAATGAGCATCCTACGGGAACAGTTGCCTGTCCCACCATATTTTACCCACCTAGGCGTCCGCGCATCTGAGGAGCTCCCAACGCGATACCCAAGTCCGGACAAACTGACGGAAGAGTGCAAAATTCGTACTGTTAGCCATCAGATCCACATTCCACGCTGGTTGCATGACCCCTGTCAGACCATTCAGCATTTCATCTCTGGCGTCATCTAATAGCACACAGTGCCACAGGATGTGTTCGGCCGATTGATGGTTATCTCCGCAAGCACAGCTCGAGACAGAGGCAAGCCCAAGTTTATGAAACTTGTCTCTAAACTCCCCGTGTCCCGAAACCATTTGTGCAGTATGATGGTCAAACACCAAGAACTTACTACACATCCTGTGTCTGATGGAAGGTAAAAAAGACCACGTCCATCTCCCCGTACATGCCATGTCCCATCTATTCTGCCATTGATTGAGAGTTACGCCTCGCATAATATCACATAGTACGCTAAATCTTGTCTCGGAAGGGCGCAGCTCAACACCAAAGTATTCCATATTCTCTCCTCTCCTCATAGAGCGTTTTACTACTGCCTCTCTCGTCTCAAAATCTATTGGAAGAACTCCTGCAAGCACAGGAAGAGTCTCAGACGCCACAGTCCGATATGCTCTTGTCAGTGCCAACAGAGGAACCCTCTGTCCACTAAGAAGTGCTAGTCGAGCCACTCCGATATTCAAACGATGTACCCATACCTGGGCCGCATACGTAACCTGGGCCACATAGGACCCACGATATAGGATCCGCAGGGCTGGAGAGCGGATTCCCCACTCAACACAACTTACGTAAATGGAAAAACAAATTTTTAGCCTTTACCGAAACGGCCTTGATGTGCGTGAGAAACGACTGAGTTCTGTCTAATTGAACACCAAGATACCGAAAATGGTCTTGAAACCTGATGCTCTACAAACATATTACAATATGATTTACCTGCTGTTTACTTAAAAAAGATGCCGGTGGGGCATCTGACTTTAGAAAAAACTACGGTGGGGCATAGCATAAAGCAGAGACATATGAAAAACTTTACAAAACATTTGTTCGTCCCCGGCTAGAATACTGTACTCCTATTCGGTCACCTTACTATAATGTAAGTATTAATAGACTAGAAAGGGTCCAACAATTTTTTTTTAAGCAGGTCGACTACTGGTTAAACATTAACTTCTCTAATTATGCTGAAAGTATGCAATACCATGGAATAAACTCTCGTAAAAATGTAAGAATAATGTGGGCCTAGTTATTTTTTTTTTATTATATAAATAAAACACGAGTGATACTTTAATCCACAAATTTGGAATATCCAGTGACCGGTTTCATCGCTTTCGCGACATCTTCGAGACTGGTATATTTATTAAAAAGTTAAATGTATTTATACAAAACAGAGGTAAGGATACATAATTCAAAGTTATATGTAAGTAAATTAAATAAAGTTATTTTTATCTTAAGGATCATTATCGACAAATTTTCTATGGGTTAACAAATGAATGGATATAATGTTATTTTAATGAGTTTAAGTATTTTATTTTATTGTTGGTGTCCCATCCTTCGTGAGTGTGGTTTTGTAATGATTTATCAATAGATTTGATGATTTATCAATAAAGTATCACTCGTGTTTTATTTATATAATAAATTACAATGAACTTCCATCAAGAATTTTCACTTACAAACTTAAATGTTCTAGTTATTTTTATTCAAATTAATAAATAATAAAATGTATTCTCCTGACCTACTTGAAAGACTTCCATTCCGTGTGCCATCTAGACCGACGAGACAAAATCTTCTATTTTACACAGTAAACGCGTCAACAAACTATTTTAAACAATCTACAATACCTAGAATTTGCGACCAACATAACAATATATTTACCGAGGCTGATATTTTTTGTGACAATGTATGTAAATTTAGAGAGAAGCAGATATTTAACTTTATTATTATTATTATATACATATTTTTTCATTTCGTTTCTTTTACATTTATTATATTGAACATAATTTAAATGATTGTATTAAGTGTAAACATTTTTTTAATATTTGTGTACATACTGTTTGTTTACCAAATAAAATAAATAAAAATAAATAAATAAAGAAGGCTGGGAAACACTGCTCTAATAAATACATAAATTTGACGGTGGATTAAAAAACGCTTTCAAAAACATTAAAGAATAATGTTTATTTTTCATTTTCATACACAAAAGCAAATTGTTTGTAAACACAAAATACAATATAATTAATTACTAAGTTTCTTAATGTTGACTCTTTATATTTGAGAGGATTGGAATTTTGGCGCATTTCGTCTGATTTACTATGTAAACGGTTTAATTAATATTAAGCTGGATTCCCTGAACACATACACAATGGGAAATCTAAAATATCGTAAGGGTTGAGCTCAGGGGAAATCTAAAATTTTATTATTAAAGTAAAGCCGGCTCGTTTTCATATTCAATTTTTCAGGTGTTTGTTTTTATATACCCACTACCTATCAGTTGAAGCAGCAACTGAGGTGCTATTTACGAACAGAAAGTATATTTTTTTTTACTTTTGGAAGCATTTAATATTATTTCAGAAATTTATTTAAAAAAATATTCCGCCTCTCTTAGTAAACCGCAATAAAATACCACTTATTAGGTCCTTAGTTTAGCTCCTGACAAGGTTAAATTAAATATTTATTTATTTCGAATTTTTAGCAGACATCTGAAATGTGAGATTGATCATGTAACTTTAATTTATCAAACGAAGTGCTTTATGTAACAAAAGGTTAAGACAAGATTTTTTGTATCCAGGCGGATAAATAATACAGTTCTGTGTGATATAGAACCAGGACCCTGGAAGAATGTTTCCGTTTCGGTGTCTGCTCTCAGGTAAAAATTCTGAATAAGGAAATCCAGTAGAGATAAGTCCATGTCACAGTAAAGTAATTGACGTGTTTGCCTTTCTTTCTCAAGGTCCGGCGTTTGATTCCTGGCAGGGTTGCTATATTTCATTGTTCCTGAACTGGCACCTGAAACGCAATACTGATCACCTTACTTTTATGTAACAGGTGATCAAACTACGCTGCATTTGGTTTACTAATGAAGTGAACTATGCACCACTATGAAAGTGGAATAATGATAGAGGAATAAGAAATCGGATTTATACATATTAGGTATATCATTGCTATTTTTAAAAACAATTAAAACTACTAATGAAAATTATATTAAGTATGTCTTTGGATTTAAAAAAATAAAATAAGGCGCATATTATGTAAAACTGATAACCTTGAATTACCAGTTGTATTTGTTTAATACGCTCATGTGCGATGAAAACAAGAAAGCAATTTATATTTTTTGATTATTTCAACAAAAAATTGTCTTTTGTAAATCATATCAATGAAATTTCAAGTAATGCTGGGCTTTATTTTGAGAAACACAAACAATTTCAAGTCCATCCGATCATTAAAAATATTGAACTGTTGTCTTGTAAGAAGTCATTTAGATTTTAATTCATCAAAATGGTCACCTTGCTATAAGGTTTATGTTTATAATATAGAAAACGTTCAACATAAATTTATACGATATATAAACTACAAATTAAATATTCCAATACAAAATGTGAATTATGACTATTTATTAACACTGCTCAACCTAACAACACTTTCTGAACGAAGAACTATTAATGATCTCATTGTACTGTATAAAAGTGTAAACTCTCTTTTTGACGAGCCAAAAATACTTCAATTGATAAATTTTAGAGTACCTGCTGTCAACACTAGGAGTACTTCATTGTTTCATTGCTCCAGTACTTTTTTCAACTAACAAAACAATTTATTGTAACCGAGACTGTATAGATTAGGTAACACTTATGGAACGGCTGCAGACATTCTGTCCAATACTTTATTATTTCATAAGTCCACAATATCAAATTTATTTGTAGCTAGTATTAGTGACGTCAAGATTTGTGACAATTTTTTAAACAAATTTAAGTGGGCAGAAACAAATAAACATGAATCGTGACGTATTAGGGGCGTGGCCAACGTGGAATTTAAAATTACAAATTTAAAAATATTTTTTATCCTACTAATAATTGGCATTTTTTTTTTTACTGGATGGTATTTCATAGACCTTTGTTAGTTTAAAAATGTAGAAAATAAAAGTGATATTTCCCTATTAGACTGGATAAGTTTTCTACAGAGGGTAGAATAAAAACTCTGTTGGCTTATGTATAAGTCACTGCACAACGCTGCTCCGGAGTATCTAAGGGAACTATGCATTCCAGATGAACTAGCTGTCAGGTGTCTGACGCTTAGATCAGCTACGTCTACGACGAGAGGAAAGGTTATTATACCTCTACGCAATCAGCGCACTAAATTCGGTGAACGCGCATTTGCGATCGCAGGCCCTATGGCATGGAATGCTCTCACAACAGAAGTGCAAAACTGCGAGAGTGAAGTTTCGGAAAAATCTTAAATTCTCCGTATTAAAAGCAGAATATTCATACAATTTTTTCTTGGAAACATGTTACCGACGAAGATACTACTGTACTGTACTAAAGGAATCTAGATGTTCAAATATGGGCAGAATGGTGAATGTTACACAGTGTGTAAAGTGGCCACTTAAACCAGCCAATGACAGATCATAAGCCCTGTAGATGCCTAGGCTTCTATATTACCTTCTCTAAAATGTTCTTTATCACTGTTGTAATATGTTAATGTTAATAGCTCCCCAGGGAGTTGAATCCAGTCCTTGTCTACAAAAATTTGGACAAACTCAAAATATTGTTGATAAATCCACCTGGTCCACGAAGTATTGAAATTGAAAAAATAAAAATTTTCAGGCGTTGCCTAGTGTGTAGGTGAAATAATTCAATTAGAAGAATCTCACCCGCATAAATAAAGGTTTCAGCTTTTTAACTTCACAAACATCAACAGACGAAAGAATTGAAGGAATGTAGATGTTCAAACATGGGCAGAATGTTGAATGTTACACAGTATGTAAAGTGGCCACTTAAACCAGCCAATGACAGGTCATAAGCCCTGTAGATGCCTAGACTTCTATATTACCTTCTCTAAAATGTTCTTTATCTCTGTTGTTATATGTTAATGATACTACTGTAATTAGAACATTAATATAAAAATAATGTAAATGAATGTCTCGACACGGGTTATGGCCAGAGAGGTGTTCATATAGAAAATTAAAAAAATGTTTAAGTATGTGAAATAAATAAAAAATATTTACGTATAAACACTAAGGTGTATTATATGAAATGGGCCTTTTTCCAGCAAAAATGCTTTCTTAACAAAATTATCAATTTGAATCAATTTCTCTAGGGAAATCTTGTCAAATGCATATTCTCTGTTTTGGGACGATGATATTACGCCCTACCTACGTTGTTGTTTTAGGAGACGGTCTATCATATCCATAGGAGAGTCTTAAAAATAAAAATAGTAGTGTCAACAAATAATAATAATAATTTTTGCTGAATAGTGTACAAATATTCAACATATAACAGTATAGATGGAGAAAGGAACATTGACGTCTGGGCATTTGAATGGATGTCTAGGCATAAACTAGCCAACGGCAGGCCACGAGCACCGTAAATGTCTAGACAAATGTGTTCACTTCTCTAAAAAGTATTAAATCTGTAATGTAATATATGTATCTCAATAACTCCCAAGGTTGTTTAATCCAGTTCGTATCTACAAATCTTTGGACAAACTGAAAATGTTGTCCCACAAACATTTAGACCACAGGCGGCTCCTGGCCAAAAACAATGGTAGTGCATTTTCCTACATTTGGTCTACTTAAATACTAAGATTAATAATGTTTTAATTAGTCTGACGTGGTTAACGAGCTATAAGAACGTGTGAAATGAGAACAGCGGCTCTATCAATAAGCTAAGCTCTTACAGCGGCGGTTAGCGAACCGCATTCGCCATTGCTTTTTTTTGTATTATATTTTATACGCACTAACAAAAACGAAATTTATTTCTGCGCAGCAGCGGGCAGCGCATGAAGTATGCATATTGTCTTCTTCTTCTAACGCGCGATTCACATATGCGATATGCAGCATAGTTTCGCTCGAGCCACGTTTTTAGAGGATCTCGTATTTTTCATACACATTCAGAGTAAAATCTCGCGTGAAACAGAATATGCACGGTGACAAAATAAGGAAATCGCCCGCTAGAGTCTTTCTCGCTAGATCTTTTGGCGAAAATATTGTATAATGAATATATGTTGTACCAGTTATAATATTGCAATGAATCTGTTTCTTAGTATTACGTATTTTTACTATATACACATGTTTTTACTTGGCACTGTACTGCACTTATGCACATACTAAAAAACCGCCTTTTAAAAAAAATAATTTTTATTTAAGAAGGCAAACATAAACATAAAAAATTAAAGGAAAAATAATGAAACCCATTGAGCGCAATCTTCTTGTCAGCAGGTTTCCTTTGATTTGAACATACTGAAAATATTGTTGATTAAACTGGTTTAAAAAGCATTATCATTAAAAAATGTACTGGTAGGTGAAATAGTTTAATATATATTTAATATATGTGATACTAAGTGAAGGGGTCAACACTGTTCTGGCATCGAGACAACACTATTACGTAGGCAAAAAGGTTCATAACCTTTTGCCAGAATCGTGGAAAAACGGGAGTGTTGTCAAGTTACGGAAGGTGTTGACCTCGCTCTTTCATGACATTGGTCGCAGGGAGTCTGAAAAGTTGATGCATGCCACGGATTGGAGATTCTTACTGGATGTCAAAAATGCAGTATAAAAAATAAGGAATAATTAAAAAAATACATATTTATAGATGACAACCATGAAGTTTCGCATAAATAAATTGTCTATGTTTTTATGAATGTATGTATGTGTATGCGCATGGGTGTATGTACGTGTGTGTGTATGTACATGTGTAGATGTGTATATATATATATATATATGTGTGTATATATGTGTATGTCTGTATGTATATGTATCAAAATGTGTATCCGAATAAGTTTATATTTTGTTTGTCTGTGCTCGATATTAATTTGTTAACTATTATAATATATTAAAATGTAATCGCCTAGCTTGGAACGGGGTTTGTACCCTTGCTAGCTGGGAAAAGTGAACATGGAATTGTATTTTGATAAAGAGTGTAAATAAATAAATGAATAAAATAAATAAATAATATATTTCGATTTAAATATAATTGTATTTTTGGTTGTATTTCTAAAAATACAAAAAAAAACGGAAAAACCATTAGTTGATAATATTGTATTTAAAAATCCCTCACCAATACTTACAATATTACCATTATATAAACCTCCCGCTCCTTTATTAGGTCTTTTCTATCTAGGTATATATAAAAAATACTGTCACAATAATCATCATGAAGTGTAATATATAATTGTAAGAATTGTTTTGTTCCCTTTTAACATTTTTTGTTAAAACTGTATTTTTTGTCTCTGATTAACATAACCACAAACTAGTCAAGACACCTGTTTGAATCAATTAAATTTAATACTAGGTCTTGCCGTAAGACATCTTCTTAATTAAGCAATTAGTACAAACGTATGTAGATAAAATTACACCACTCGTGATTCACTTGGATGACTGCTTTATTTCAGACTGTAGATAATGTTCAAGTCTCTATAGCACAAAGCTTTGTTATTGTGACTCGGTTTATTTTCAACAAACATGTATAAACATTATATTACACAAAGAGGTTTTCTTTTGACTTTGAGGCACTCTCAACATAAGGTCCCTTTAAAAAAAAATGATAAAGAATACGGAAGTCAAAGAACATAGAACATCTAGCAAGAGTATTTTTTTTTTTAAATCAGGATATCTCATCTCTTAGTAAAATATTTTCGTTTACATTATAACATCGCATATTTCAATCAAAGCCATTGAGATATAACATATGGAGATAACACTTTATACAAATCCGAGCTTAAAAGTCGTCCCCAAAGGAAAGAAATGACCAGCGGAGGAGCCAGTCTCGTCATGTTATATCACGTCGACTTTGACAAGCAAAACAAGTAGTATAGTAAAAAACACAGATTGTTTACATCGCTCTACTGTAAGTTGTATTCAGTATATCACTCCCTTCCGCATTAGCGCCATATTTGTTTATTGTTTCACCATACGCTCGACTAACTGAGCAGTACAGAGACAGGAAATTACTGGTTACAATGATTTTTAACGTTAAAATAGCGATTTTAAACATTGCTTACCGGTGAAAGGTTATACCATCGCTTATCCAGATCGATTTGTGCAGTATTTTAGTAATTGCGAGGAGAAAAGCTGGTGAATGCTCGCAATAGACTAAAGTCCGTCATATCAAACATATGCCAATTGGCCGTAGATTGAGTGAACAAATTTCGGACGCTCATGTTTACTCTAGTTATATACCTTCAATGATTAAAACAGGTTTATAAAAGAAATTAAAATCTTTCCAGTTTAATCAAAAACGTGCACTGTTTTAAAAAGGAGCATCATGAGAAGCTTGTTGAGGTCGGCAGTGTAGGAAAAAAAAGAGAACGAAGGAGGTCTTCCATGCGCTGGTCGGACCAGATAAAAACTGCAACCGGCATTTTGTTTGTGGCAACTCTCAGAAAGGTGGAGTGCCGAGACAAATAGAGGACTGCAGTCTCGAGAGTACGA